>NC_068321.1:22404419-22629419 GCF_025860055.1 Xyrauchen texanus | reverse complement strand
TGCCCGATTACTGTTTTTTACTGTAATTTTAACAATAATTTACTGTAAAAAAGTACATGTATTATCTTGTTCTTTTTATCATTAATTATTAAATTTTTACATCATTTTATTGTAAAAACTACTGTATTGACTTTTTAAATATATTACATTATTTCACTGTATATTTTACAGTTAATATTTGTTAATCAATTAACATTTTATTTCTGTAGCATTTTAACACTATTTTACTGTTAAAATGACTGACATTTTTTAGAGTGTAGTTTACTTGCGCTCCGAACACAAATATGTGAAAAGGGTCCATATGGCGGTGCGGTCATACAATGACGTCACATGAAACAGGTCAATATGGGACTGGACACAATATGTTTAATTTTACATTTATTACAGCAATATTACAACAGTAACAATATGACTCAGGATCTTGATTTGTTCGTTTTCAGGTGACAATAATGAAAAGCTACATTTTCGACTACAACATGCCACAAGTGATAAATAAATATATAAATTAAACCATTACAAATATATATATATACACACTGAGATATGTTCAACTGTAATAAATACACATCTTAAATTTAATTTAAAGTTACTTAATCAGTTATTTCACTGCAGAGAGCAACCAGTGCCGCTCCGATATTAACAAAAAACACTGAAAATAAAACATCAGTAAAAACGCGGTTCCATGATTTTATAACGCAAGACATGAGTCAGCATGAGTCGTCATCGGTTCTTCCGGTCTTTTCCCGCCATTAGCCCGTGACGCAGACTGGTCTCTTTTTTTTTTCCTTCATCGGATGTAGATTTCACTCCATACTTCTGCTTTCCTTCAGTCTAACGCTGCCGGTTTTTCTTCGCTTTCCATACAAATCTACAGGAAAAAACAATTCACAGGATTAAAAACACGAACAGTCTTTAAAACGTATAAAATATGTGTTATATATGTTGTCAGTACTGCTAGTATTGGTGTTTTAATTCGCTTGATTCACTCATTTTTACCTGTAATGCGCAGATTTTTGAGCACTGTTTTGCGAAATAATTTTCGTGGGTTGCATTTGTCTCCTTGGTTCTCAGAAGCAGAACGACCCCCACAGTGTGGGGCAAATTGGACGAATCTCTCTGTTGTGGGCAAGTCCATAAATTGCCCCTTTGACACGGCGGTTTCCCGGTATAACGCCGGACAATCTTCAGATGGACTTCCCTCCCATTTGAGATCCCCATCCAGCGGTTGTCCATCACTGAAATTGAAGTTCCATCTCAGCTGATCGCGTTCAGACATTTCCCGAAGTTTAGATCGCCAGTTCTCGTTTCAGCTCGTCATGGTCTACCGGTCCGAACAGATTTCGACAAGTGCTGGTGCGCTTAAGTAGAGGGAGAATATCTGTTGGCTCCGGCCGAGTTTCGGAGCTCTTTTTCCGCTTCTGCAAATGGAAAATGTCCGTTTTCTTCTGTAGAGGGACGTTTTTTCTCGGGGTCAGTCTGTCCCCAGCGCTGGTGGAGACTAGGACGGTAGACATCGCTGATAATGCCCAAGTCCTGAAAGACCAAATAAATCAGTGTGGACTACAACACACGTCGTTAAAAATCGTTAAAGCGCCGTGATTTAATCGAGTCGGATTTAAAGTCCTGCGCCTCAGCGTGTAAAAGCTTATGCTCCGCTCCCATTTGTCAACATCTCTAACCCCTCCCATTCTGTCATTAGACCCGCCTCTATTCGACTGTGATTGGTTAGATCCGCATGTATTCGACTGTAATTGGTCGGAACCCTTTCTGACGGAATTTTAATGACTTTTGGAGTTTTTTCCCCACCCACAGAAATCTTCTTTTTTATAGACTGTGATGACGCGTTTCCTATAATATATAGATATGTACCCTCTCTATCTGCTTTTTTTTTCTCTTTTTGTTCTCTTACTATGATTTATATTGTAATTTGAAGGATGTGGTATGATCCTTTGTTGTAATATGGAAATTACTCTTGTACATGCTATTTGTTGATAATAAAGTTTTTTGTTTTTTTTAAATGACGCGTTTCCACCTTATTTAGCAGTTTATTTAGCAATTTAAATATGGAAAATCATCAGGTTTGGATTTTTTTTTTTTTTTTTAATGTAATTTTGATGTAAACAAGGTTCCAATAAAGCTATCTTGTTTTCATAGACCGGTTTTTTATTTTTTATTATGGATGCTCATTTATAAACAGAAATTCTCTCCACTTGTACAAATCTGTAATTTGGAATAACAAGAAAATTGTGTTTAAAAACAAATCTTTATTTTTTATAAACTGTTACGAAAACGGCATTGTCTGGCGAGACAGTTATTTAAGAGTAATGGACAACTTTTTAAATTATTGTGAATTCCTTAATTTCTATAAGATTCCAGTAACTGCTAAATAGTTTGCAATAGTGTTTGATGCCAATCCTTGTGGCCTTATTCAACACATATCAGGTGATAGATCCCTGAGTGTATCTCCGTATATAATTCTCGGATAAGTATTAATGGTTTGGAGATTTTAGATAACAAAATTTAACAACTTCTTTATAAATACAACATATATAAATACATTGTAACCTAAATGCAATCCATATTGGAATTCATTGTATAATCAGATTGAATGGATACAGGTCTGGAAGTTACCTAGTAAATACTGCCTCACCAATAAAGTTAAAGAAGTCACATATAAAGTTATTCAATTAATTTACCCGGTGTGACAATTAGACATAGAGACTACATGTGTCTTATGTAACTTAGAGGAAGAATCCATAAACACATATTCTTTGAATGTGTGTTTACCCATTTTTTTTTATTATTGATATTGAATATCTAATACTTAAACAAACAAAATTAAAGATTCGGCTAACTGGTAGAGGTTTTATTGTATAAGAATAAGAGTTTAGAACAAAATTTGGTGATTAATCTGTTAATTATATATGGAAAATACCATATAGGCCTACACAACCAAAAATGGGCAAACAATAAACCTAATATAATACCGTTTAAAACTGATCTGATGCATTATATCAAGACTCTAAAAGATGCAAGAAATTATAAACTTTCTGTTTATACTATTTGATGCTACTATGATTGTAACAGTGAGTACATGGTGATCATTTGTATATGTTGTTGTAAGTGTTCTTGTTCTATATAAAATAAAAAAATCTTGCAATTTTTTATATTCTCTGTTTTTTTTTTTTTTGTTTTTTTTTTAAATATTGAGTGTAAACGTATAACATTATGCCTATTGTTATATTACCCTGGAATTCGTTTTAAAAAAAGAATTACCAAAGCTGCTGAGAGAGAGACAGTCAATTTGGCATTGATATTTTGACCACTGTCCTGCCATGGGAACAGTCATCTGTTGCTGCTGTGGAAGAAACTGACATAAAACAAGGAGCTCTAAAATAAAAAGAAACGAATCGTTCACGTTCACTTTAATGAATAGTGCAACAGCGCCGCCTTGTGATCACAACATTGCATAATGTCAATCATGCCTTAGGAATTAGATAATAAGTTTAAGAGCAAGTTAATTGCTGGTGGTTTCCTATCTCTATGACTTAACTGTCTGTTGTTTTGGCCAATGTTCTGTCTATTGGGCAAGTGAGTCGAGTACTGCTGTAAGCAGGTTTAACTGGCTGCATGAGTGTGTATGTGTGTGTGTGTATGTGTGTGAGAGAGATTGGCTCTTCTGAGAAGCCTTGACATGTTTAGACTGACTGAGTGCTGTTTTTGTGCTGACTCTGCTCGCTCTCAGGGCTAACGCACCATTACTGATGAGACTGGAAATAGTTTAATGTATAAACCGACTGATTTAAAGAGATGGACTAGAAGGTCGATTAGGTTACTGTTTTAATGTAATGCATAAACTGCTTTTGTACTTCTGTCTGTGTAAACCTTAAAATACTTTAAATCTTACAGAGACGAGAACATCACCCCAACTGTATTTGTGTTTATACTACATGAGAGTGTTTGTTGTACTGCCTTTGTTTTGGTTTAATAAAAGTATTGGATTTCAAATAGTTTTACTGTAATACAGTATACTTGTAATGAGTGTAGTATACTAATGTAATCTTATTTGGATCACCATTGAGAATAATGGGGATTGCAAAAATATAAGGAAATAAATACATAAATAAAAATATGATGATGAGAATGTCTGGGAGAAATGTTCTTTACTGGCATGAAAATAATAACACAATGTAGAATCATAATGTAACTAAACTTGGTATTGTTTTCTTTACACAAAATGTAAATTCCTTCCTTTTTGGGGGGTTGAATGTGACCTTGTTTTTGTGTAATTGATAAATGAAAATGTTGTTAGCAGCTTTTCGAGACAATATCTGTGATAGTTATCCTTAAATGAAAATTATTTATACTGTTATATTGTTGTTCTGCCTTTATACTGGTTAAAAAAACTTTTATTAAAAAATATCACAATGCAAAATCATAATGGTACTAAAATATGTAGTCTGTTTTTTTTTTTTACACAAAATGTAAATTCCTCACTTTTCTGGTGTTAAGTGTGAATTGGAGATTTTTTTTTGTGTGTAATTCATACTTAGTCTTTGTTTGAAAAAGAAATTTTTAAGGAAATATCTGGGTCACATTTCTCCTCAAATTATTTTATTGTATTTGTTGCACTGCCTTCATATTGGTTTGAATAAAAATTATTTGTATTAATAATTTTTTTTTTTTACTGAAATAAAGTATTATAGCAATGTGCATAATATAGAAATGTAATTTTAATAGGCTTACCATTGAGAATACTGGGTATTACAAAAAATTTAATTATGTTGATATGAATCCTGGGGGAAGAAAATAATGAAAATAATCCCACAATGCAAAATCATAATGGTACTAAAAAAGTATTTTAGTAATTTGTATTTATTTATTCTGTGAAATGTGACCTGGACATGTTTTTGTGGGATTCACTCTGTTAGTCTTTGTTATAAATAAATAAATACATACATAAACGTTATAAATCTTCCATACATTTTGCATTTAAAAATATTAAAATAAATTCAGCCCTGGATTGGACTGTAGCCTGTATGTTTGTTCTTGGCAGCTGCTGTTTTAAAAAGTGACTTAGAATCTATAAAGCTTCAAATTAGAATGCCATTTAAAAAAAAAAAAAAATAAATAATAATAATAATAATAATAATAATAATAATAATAAAAACACTAGTAATATGTTAATAGGGAAATAAATGAAATACATTTTCAAATACATAATGTGGTGTGCTGCAGAACAAAGCAATGTGCTTGTTTGTGCACATGCTTTGATGACCCAAAACACAAGTTTGTGACGGCCCTGTGAGATGAACGGAAATGACGCCATGCCGCGCGACCTTAAGATATGTTATTCTAAAGCACACTGGAGGCGCGCGTGCGGACTGAGCTGTGGCCGCAGTCTGTAAAACCGTTTCATTGCTGTTCGGACGAAGACGCGCACGCGTAGAGTTTAAAGCTCGGAAAGGTCATTTATTTTCCGCCTCGTTCTGAAAGCCTCTCGTGCATGAGCGACTGTTGACGGTTAATGCAACTCGCGCTCTGTTACCAGGCAGTGGCGGGACGCGCGAGCTCACATTTTCTCTGAGGAGTTTCGGTGATTTGAGTTATTTCATTATTAAGATCAGGTTTAAATCACCTCATAGGTGTGCTGGTTTGGGTAGTTCAGGTGCGTCTCTGTGGGTTAAGTTATTGGGTTGTAGTGGTTTATTCAGGGGGAAATCAGCTTTATTCAGGGTAAATCAGGTTGAGTTAGTTGTGTAAATCTCAGCACAAGTTTGTTGGGTTTTGTTTACATTTTGCAGGATTGTCTTGCTAAGTTTAATGTTGAGGTGTAAATCAGGTTGAAGTTAGATGTGCTGGTCGGAATTTGTTTAGTTAAGGTGTAAATCGCGGCACCGAAATGTTTAGTACATTTGCAAAGTCATTCATGATGAGGTAGTTCAGCTTTGGAAATAGAGATAGTTTGGTGTGAAATCGCAGGTTTGTTGGATTAGGTTTGGTTTAGTTCGGGTTTAAATCATAAGTGTGTTCGGTTGGAGTAGTGGTTATTAGTTTAGCTCTAAATCACAGCTTATATGTGTTATGTTAGGGTTAATAGTTCAGGTTGAACTCACAAGTTGGTTAGGTTAGGTTAGGTTTAGTTCGGGTTTAAATCACAGGTGTGTCACTGCTGTTATGGCTAAAGGTGAATGGAAGAGATCAGGCACGGATGAGGTCCCGTTAACCGGCCGCACGGATTGTGAGGTGTTTGATGATGGAACCAACACGTTCTTTTGGTGAGTAAACATTTTCGTGTTGACATTTAACCCACTTATGAATGATTTTGTGTGTGTGTGTGTGTGATGTCCAGAAGCTGTTGTTTAGGAGTATTGCAGCTTTGCTCGGCTTTTCTCTCTTCTGCAACATCAGCAGAATGACACTCGGATCCATTAAAGGCTTTAAGATGAACATATGCTGTATGAGAGTCTCTCCCTCTCTAACATTCAAACACACACACACACACACACACACACACTGATTGCATTGATGTGTAGTTTATATAAGTTAAGTGAACTGCTGTCATGTCTATTTAAATCTGCTCTGTAGGATATATACGTTACACAACCGAACAGCATGCAGCAATTCATATTTCACTTAAATGTAGTTTTAGAAAGTTTATATTTGTAGTTTTAAGTTAATTAAAAGTGTCTTGAATGTGAGTCAGATTTACTGTAGTAAATGGGTCTTGACCGATCTTCTCCTCCCGTGTGTGTGTGTGTGTGTGTGTGTGTGTGTGTGTGTGTGTGTGTGTGTGTGTGTGTGTGTTGAGGTGTGGTTGTGGTTGTGTTTATGATTGAGCTTTATACCAGCTCAGCAGGTTTTGAATGAGAAAAAAGCAGCCCAGACTTTTGTCAGTGCTCCATTATATGTGTGTTTTATAAGTCCCTGAGATACTTTTTAGTTCAACAGCAAGATTTGTAATACGTCCCTATGTGTATAAAGGATAGTGTCGATATCTGGAGAGTGGGGTGGCCGATATAAATGCCGATATCTGGAGAGCGGGGTGGCCGATATAAATGCTGATATCTGGAGGCGGGTGGCCGATATAAATGCTGATATCTGGAGGCGGGTGGCCGATATAAATGCTGATATCTGGAGAGTGGGGTGGCCGATATAAATGCTGATATCTGGAGAGTGGGGTGGCCGATATAAATGCTGATATCTGGAGGCGGGTGGCCGATATAAATGCTGATATCTGGAGGCGGGGTGGCCGATATAAATGCCGCTATCTGGAGAGCGGGGTGGCCGATATACATGCCGATATGTCAAATGATGAGATCATTTTAGATTTCAACAGATCAGATATGTTTATAGAGATACAAATAATAAATACACAAATGCGTAAATAAAATAATCTGCATATTCATGCATAAATAAATATACAAATAATTAAATGTGAGATGTACAAAAAATAAATGCACCAATCATTGCAAAAATATTACAATATAAAACAAATAAATGGTCCACAAATAATTGATTTCTTTATACTTTTTCCTTTTTATTTTTCATTCTCGCAACATGCTAATGAGAGGATGTCATCAGCTGTTCAGTCATCGCAGTCTACTACTACACACACACACACACAAACGCAATACACACTATTGGTGCTTGATTTTCATGCAGTGTGTTTAGTGTATAAACTGTTGTGAACACTCAAATCAAGATTTTAGCTTGCGAGTCGTGACGGGAGTATTACAGCATTAATGGTAAGCTTGATATATCTAACCCATGAAAAACGGAAGAGCACAAACGTCTATCAGAATAAAAGTGGTGCTAAAATTAAAGCACTATTTAACTGGATGCATGAAATTGAAGACATAAATATTAAACTAGTGTAAAAAAAATATTCATAAAGTATCAATAATACACATAATAAAAGTAGTATAATATTAAATTGTTGTATTATGATTATTATGATCTGTAAGCAATATCACAAAAGTGTACTGAATATCAGCATGTTGTGATTCAGCCATTGCAGCCTGTGTCTGAGGTAATCAGATTTTTTTCATTTATGTTTTCATTAATGCTGTAAAGCTCTTATGTGTAGCAATTTATTTTTACCAAAATTTGTTTTGTTAATTAATTTTTATATTTTCATTTGATTAAAGCTGCATGTGTATATATCATAATATTGAATTAAAACACCTAATATGGAATCCAGATAAATTAAATGGAAAACACAGAATTTGTATCTGTTAGAATATAAGCAGTTTTTTTAATCAAGTTATTTTCTTTGTAATTTCATCAAAAAGTATCGATTTAGTAGTAGTTTTGTGCACCTGGGTGACAAGGAACATGAAAGTGTCCAGCCATGACTTATGGCTTAAGAGGGGTTTAAATATGATGCAACACACAAGCCAAATTCCCTTAATCATCCATCAAAGTGGGTTAGACTAAAGAATAAAGTTCTGATGTGTGGCAAAAGCTTGTTGAGCTTCACAAAATGGGAAGAGACTGTAAGAAAATAGCCAAAGCATTGAAATTGCCCATTTTCAATAATTTGCAGAAATGATTAGGGGTCAGAAAGTATCCAAAACTACAACCATATGTCACCTAAATCACCACAAGTTGTTTGGAAGGGTTTCAAGAAAAAAGCCTCTGCCCTCATCCAACAACAAACTCAAGCATCTTCAGTTTGCCAGACACAACTGGAACTTCAAATGGGACTACGTTCTATGGTCCGATGAAATAAAAATAGAGCTTTTTGGTGCACACAGAGAGTCCTGTGACTCTCCATGACTACCATATGGAAAATTACCTCATGCCCATGGTTAAATATGGTGGTGGATCATTAACATCGTGGTGCAGTTTTTCTGCCAGAGGTCCTGGACATCTTATTCAGATACATGGCATCATTTACTCTATCAAACAGATAAAAAATCAAAACCTGACTGCCTCTGCTAGAAAGCTTAAAATGGGCCCTGGTTGGATATTCCAGCAGGACAATGATCCAAAGCATATATCAAAATCTACACAAAAATGCTTCACTGACCACAAAATCAAGGTTCTGCCATGGACATCCCAATCTCCTGACCTGAACCCCATTGAAAAGTTGTGGGGTGAACTGAAGAAGAGAGTCCAGCATCATGGACCTCTGAATTTGGTCCTTTGTTTCACAACCTCATTAGGCATAATAAAAGAAGTCTCAGAGCTGTTATATTGGCAAAGGGAGGTTGCACAAAGTATTGAATAAAAGGGTAATAAACAGTAATTGTGTCACATATATTTGACAACACATATTTCTTTTGATAAATCTTGTGTTGTGTTTGCAATTGTTTGATATAGGATATATTTTTGTGAATATTTTGAATGAAAGATCAAAAGGATAAAAAATTAAAAAGTTTTTCACATCCTCCTTTGCTCTTTTGCATATTTACCAATGGTGCCAATATTTTTGGCAACAGCTGTATGTATTTGTGTATTTATTTATTCATTATTTTTGCAGATTTCATCCTCCATACATGTAACAAATCAGAAATTGTTTTGATACAATTCTCGCAAAAGGCGTGTTTAAACAGACTTTTAAATTTTCAAAGACTTAATAGGGGCATTATTGCTATCAATAAGTGGTCCATCTGTAACTATTGGCTCTATTAAATCAAAATAAATTTCAGTAATTCATTTAGATTTTTAAATTATATATAATTCCACAGACAACAACAAAACTCATATTATGTTGGCCTATCTCTAACCTTGCATTAGCAGATAAAAAAAAATAACAGTCAGTAACTGCACTGCCTAATTCACTAAAAAGAACCAGGCCATAACAGTCATTCATTCGGGAACTGCATGACAATAGTCGCACTGTAGTTTCAAAAGAAACGGCTCGAAAATCAGACTGCACTGGCCCATGCTGTATTTTTTCTATAGATTAAGTACTGAAGCAGTTCTGGTGCTAAATAAGCACTACAGAAAACAATGCAATATTATCTTAGTATTGTGTTCTGTCTGCATCAGCGGGAAAATGCATGTTCAAGAACCATTAACAGAACCGCAAGTCATGAAAATCATATGGTTCCAGTATTTTTTATTTTATATTCATTGGAACCACTTCCGAATAAGGACCGGTTCTCCATTCCCAACCTTATAATTTTTGTATCTTACACTTCAAAAGCTTAATTTCCAACAATATTCAGTCGATTTTTTTTCACATTTATTTATTTATTTTTATTTTCACATTGTACCCATGGTTCATTTCTATTTGTCTGTCACTCTCTCTGCAGGAGGGCACATACCATAACAGTGCTGTTCATTCTCACCTCCGCTCTAGTTTATGTAACACTATTGGAAGAGACGCCACATGACACTGCATACAACACTAAAAGGTATGTGCGTGACACCTGACTGGCTGGCAGTGTGTCCTTGACCCTTTGCACTGTATGATCACCAAGCCAAATTGGCACCACAAGACAAGAATGCAGTTTAGAGTGCCAGAGACACTCTTTCACACACTTTTTTCCTGAACAGAAGCTAAAGTGGTCTGATGTGCACAAAAAGGCTACATAGCTGGGAGGAGTTCTAGGAAGAGTCATGGTTTCTATTGGCTAACAAGATTATCTGCTGATCATCTGCTGCTCACAAAGCCCAGGTCATCGGCTGACCCGCTTTACTTAAGAACACATGACATTTATCAGAAGAGCAGCTAATATTCTGTATACATCTAAAGCGTAGTAAAGTATTATTAGTAATGCTGGCAAGGGCAAACAGTTAGAAAACCCTAGCGTTGTGGCTGCCAGTTTTGCATGGGCAAGCACCACTCACATTTGATTCAATAGTAACAATTGTAGATGTGTATTTATTAGTGTGTTATTCACTTAATCATTGTTTGTTTTCACTATGTGTATTCATGTGTGTTTTTCAGAGGAATCGTGGCCAGTATTCTGGTATTCCTTTGTTTTGGAGTGACACAAGCTAAAGATGGTCCATTCACACGGCCTCACCCAGGTCAGTCTAGTAACCTCAGTCGTGATGTTAACCTGGCCCAAACTCGGATCAGCCCAATAACCTTTCCTTAATCATGACTTAACACAAACCCAGGTCAGATCACTAACCTTTAATCACACAATCTTCATTCATGCAATCATAAAAATGTCCACAGCTAATTTGTTATGCCATATTTTTGAGGTGAGATTTTACATAGCCAGTGTTCGGAACTAACTAACTAAAAATAGCAGCACAAATACCTTCATTAATTAGTCGTGTGCCAGTGGCTCAGCTGTTTTCAAAAGTTATTGCTTTTCCAGTAACAAGTTACTTTTTCTGAAAGGTAACGGTATAGCTTAGCAAAACACTGTTTATGATGTCACCTTATATTGCACACACAGCCTTAAAGGAATATTCTGGGTTCAATTCAAGTTAAATTCAATCGACTGCATTTGTGGCACAATGTTGATTACCACAAAAATTTATTTTGGGGGGGCCTGGGTAGCTCAGATGTAAAGTCGCTGGCTGCCAGCCCTGGAGTTCGCTAGTTCAAATCCCAGGGCGTGCTGAGTGACTTCAGCCAGGTCTCCTAAGCAACGAAATTGTCCCTAAAAATATTTAAAAAATCAAGGTTACGGTGATGCAATTACGTGAATGGGGCCAATCTGTAAATGTTAAAATACTCAAAAGTATAGCCACAAGATGTAAACAATATGCGTGTTAACCTGATTTTAGAGTGATAAAATTGCTTGCTAACCTTTTCTGTGTAAAGTTATATCCAAGTTTACTACATTGTTGCCATGATGACGCAACGCTGTAAACAGTAAAACCATAAAACAACAATTTAAACAACTTTACAGCTCAAATAATACATGACTTTAAACAGAAAATTGCTTTTACAAAATTATAAGCTTTACCTTTGTGTTTAAACTCCAAAAATTGGCCCCATTCACTTTCACTGTAACCTCGATTTTTGCTTTTATCAAAGAAAAAGAGAAAAGATTCTAAATTAATTTGTGGTAATCAACATTATGCCACAAATGCTGTTGAGTAAGCTTAACTTGTATTGGACCCGGAATATTCCTTTAACATTTATCTATGAGAGGCAATGATAAAACACACTTGCTTTTTCAGGTATTCTAAATCATTTTAGCATAGTATATTTCATTTTCAATATATTTATATATTAATAAATAATTTCATTGAACCACTTACAAAAGATTCAAGATTCATAAAAGTGGAAAAAGTAATAAATAATTGTCAATTGCAAAGAATGTAAATTTTAAAGTACAATATAATGAGAAATGTGTTGGATAGACATGAAGTATAAAAAAGATTTGAGATTCACCGCTCAATATTATTCCCAAAATTACAGTTAAAGCATGTAACATTTTATTATTTTCTAATGAAATATATGTAGTGAAATGCTGCTTTCAATTAATATAGGCCTATTTAAGATAAAGTTAGCCTATATAAAATACAGCGTTTTAAGTTTTATTAGCTGTATTTAGTGGTAATTTACGTGTTCAAATTTGAGGGGCAGTGGTGGCTCAGTGGTTGAGGCTCAGGGTTACTGACCAGTAGGTTGGGGGTTCAAGCCCCAGCACCACAAAGATGCCACTGTTGGGCCATTGAGCAAGGCACTTAACTCCAGGTTGCTCCAGGGGGATTGTCCCTGTAATAAGTGCACTGTAAGTCGCTTTGGATAAAAGCGTCTGCCAAATGCATAAATATAATATAAATATAAATATAAATATATAAATATAAATATAATGCTCTTACCCCAATATAAATCCTCATTGTTTTGTGCCAGATAAATACTCTTCTGATTACGTCTATAAATTATATTCCCTCATTGTCATATATTCAGTAAGCATTCCTCCTTAAATTGCTTCCATGTATTTAGCTACTATGTGTTCGTAACCTTGTAATATATTCAGGGCCGTCATTAGTGAAGGGCAACGAGTGCAACCGCACTGGGTATCTGCGCCTCAAGCCCTACTACCGCACGGCAATCACTACCGAGGGGAACTTTTTCAAGGATAGCTTGAGTATAGTTAACCTACTTGTGAGTAGCTTGTAGCTTGGCAAATTTTCAAACTAGTTTTCCCAATACTTCAAGGCAGAAACAGTTATAAGAATGTAGTTGAAAATCTAAAAATGTCAAAGAAAAACGAGAGTGTGTATAGCAACATTGTAACTCCACCTACCCCTTTAACAAACACGCGCACAACACACACTCTCTGTTCTGCTTGAATGACCGCTCGCAATTATGTGGGCCGACTCGACTTGCTGGATGATCTGGTCCAGTGCTTTCAGTACGTCACTCATTTAGGAACCTGAAACACTGATTGAACAAGAGAAACTACCACCTCCTCTTTCAATCAGCAGAAACAATTCAGACCTCTCAAGGGCACAAGACAACTGACAAATGCAGACACTCATAATAAATTGTGTCACATTAAAAACTGTTCAATTCTTAATCCCAGTAAAGTATGCAAGCCTGTTTTGAAAGTGGAATGTAGGGAGTGGTAAGGAGTTGTGCCTGGGAATTCCAGTGTAGAGAAGCGCTCTGGAGACAAACAATAGTGGAATCTAACAAAAAGGAATCCTGTATCCATAATATGTTTTAATAAAGTTATAAGGATGTAGAGCTGGCAAACTGTTCAAATCTCCAAGAAATCCAAACACAATGGGCGTGAGCACCAATCAAGCCAACAAAAAATATCCAACGAATGAGCAACAAACAAGTATACAATTATCCAATAGGAGACTCCCAAGTATAAGGCAATTATCCCATCCTAAATATCACAAGTTCAGTGTATATAATGCAAAAACAATGGTAACACTTTACAATAAGGTTCCATTCGTTAACATCATTTAAAGGTGCTGTAAGTGATTTTTTTTTTTTATGGAAAAGTATGCAAAAAAATTTCCGACTTCATGAAAGATATTAATGAAATAAGTGTAGTAAGATATCTCACCGGTTTCTGTGACAGCTCTAGACTTTGTATTCAGCAAACAAAAATGTGTCCGCGGACATTGGCGCTTTTCACCTGTCAATCATTTTGCTCGTTCTCATTTGAAGCAGATCATTGAGACTATGATTAATAATGTTTGTCAGTTGAGGCTGCTAATGTGCCACTGTTGAATGTGACAGCCACAGAAACAAACAATGCTGCTGTTTTGCTCGGTTTTTTGTCTCAAAATTATATTTGGAATGTGGGTGCATGGCTAATTCAACGTTCAAGGTCATGTGAAAGTTTCAGAACACTTAAATCGCTTACAGAACCTTAAATGTATTGGGTATCATGAACAAGCAATGGACAATGTTTTTGTTAACCCTTTAAAGACTGACATATGAAAGAATTTTAAAAAAATTCAAATTTTTTGACATTAAACTGTTTTTAGTACCATTAGACAAGCTATAAAAAGAAATTGTAAAAAATCTAAATTGCAAATTTTTTTTTTATGCATCATATTTTAAACATTAGACTGTAAAGGTCATTATCCGCCTGGGGCCCAGCAATTCATTTTGTGTAGGACATTTGTTATTTAAGTTTTTCTTAGCTCATACATGCTACAGTGGTAAATCTCTGGGTATTATCAGAGGACTCCCTGGGCTTCTCAGAGATACCAAATGTTTGAGTTTGGCCAAGACAACTTCCTCTCCTTGGTCTATTAATATGAATTGAAATGTATCAGTTCATTTCAGTTCATCAAATACAATATGAATAAAATATAGATTTTTCAATAAACATTTAATGCACCAAACACTATATTGACATTTAAAAAAGGGAAAGTGTTTTTGCTTGGTCTTAGGATCTTCTGGTAAGATGACATCATAATGGCTTGTAATGTAAAATAATGAGATATTTATAATGACCGAGCGGGCTGCATATATGAAAATACACAGAAATATTAGTTCACACTTTATATATATATATATATATATGTCAGAATTTTCAAAGCTCTGTGATTTTATTTTTTATTTTTTTGTGGTGGGTGGGAATGGTGATTGAGAGAGATACCTCAAAAGCCTGTTGTATCAGCTGATGTATAATATAGAACTGGATTGCTCATGACGTCAAATCAGTGAAGACATTGCGCCACCATATTGCTATTCCCAAACTGTCCAATGTCCCTATCATCGTCTAAACATTAGTCATTCAATCACCGATTTTATATCTGAAATCTGCATGTACAGCCCTACAATGCAAACAGCCTTGACATGTGATTATTTATTTATTTATTTAAAGTCTGGAATTTTCCCTGTTTCTTGAAAGCCCAAGCGAGTTATGTATATCTATATCAAACAGTATCCACCACTAACTAACTTCATCAATGAACAGATCAGCTGAATGTTTACAAGTTCAGTGAAACTGAGGTACGATACTACAAACAGACATTTTCAGGCTTATTTATTGTGAACATCTAAGTGTTTGTTTAGAGTTACTTGTTTTATGTTTTAATTAGGGCTGTCAATCGATTAACATTTTTAATCGAATCAATAACATGGTGTCCCGATTAATTAATTGCAATTTGCTGAGAAAGCCCCTCATTTAAAAATAATTAAATATATAATGATGAAATAATGATACATAGTTATCTTTAAACATAAAATTTATATATATATATATAAAATAAAAAAATATTCAATGTATTGTTTACTACCATATTATTGATCATAAGTCAATCATTTGCATACAGTGAATTTGTCACAAATAAATTTGAGATTTATTATGAGGGCTTGTTTAAAGTCCCGTCAATGTACACATGCATCAGACATGCTTGTGTTGCGTGTCCTCTGGTGCGTTGCATAATAAACAGAAAATGTTTAGGTCACTGTGTCAAGTTAAATATAGTTTAATACTATACTTAGAAACTCTTCAGACATTTTTGTAAGTTCTGTTCTCTGGTTTGTGTGCAGCTATGTTGTGTTTTCTGTTGTTAATATCACTGTTGGTCCTGCTGAAGTGAAACGAAACGAGCACTTGAAGAGGTGGTCACTATAAACTGCCAGTGTAGGACATCACTGAGTACTACATTTTCTCACAAATTCTCCCTTTGTATTAAGAAAAAGAAAGTCTTATGGCATTATAACAACACAGGGGTGAGCAAACAATAACAGAATGTTAACAAATGGAACCTTATTGTAAAGTGTTACCAAAACAACAACAATACAAAAAGGGTTACCATCACAACAGTGGTGGAGAGGAATAAACTCCATAAATAATTCAAACAACATCATGCTATGACCAAGTAAACACCCAAAAGCACAATATTTCATGACATGTGACGATGTACATAATTTGATTATCATTTACTAACAATCAGTTAAACATGTTATTCATACAGAACCAAGAAATGTATGATCAGTAACAAACAAATGTAGAATAAATAAAAATTAAATAAAAAATACAATTAAATATGGCAGTTTGTGCATTAAATATTATGTGTTTTTCGCTGCAGCATACTGGCGTTTCTGGCTATGTGTTTCTGTCGTGTATGAGCTCTTCCTCATCTTCATCCTCTTTCAGGTGTGTATTTAACCTCAAACACACACACAGTTTTTATTTTTTTTCTGTTTGTGTAATATTTTAATGTGGCGATTCAGGGGGGCCTGGATAGCTCAGCGATTATTGACGCTGCGTACCACTCCTGGAGTCGCAAGTTTGAATCCAGGGCGTGCTGAGTGACTCCAGCCAGGTCTCCTAAGCAACCAAATTGGCCCGGTTGCTAGGGAGTGTAGAGTCACATGGGGTAACCTCCTCGTGGTCGGTATAATGTGATTCTCGCTCTTGCTGGGGCGCGTGGTGAGTTGTGGGTGGATGCTGCGGAGAATAGCATGAGCCTCCACACACGCTATGTCTCCACAGTAACGCGCTCAACACCACGTGATAAGATGCGTGGATTGACGGTCTCAGACGCGGAGGCAACAGAGATTCGTCCTCCACCTCCCAGATTGAGGCAAGTCACTACACCACCACGAGGACTTAGAGTGCATTGGGAATTCCAAATTGGGGAAGAAAGCAGAGAGAGATAAAAAGAAATGTAGATTCTAATGGATTCTTTTGTTTTCATCTCAGACTGTTCATGATGGCAGACAGTTCATGAAATACATCGACCCAAAATTGGGCGTCCCACTCCCAGAAAGAGATTATGGGGGAAACTGTCTCATTTACGACCCTGGAAATGCTGCCGACCCCTTCCACAATATCTGGGTACACATGCATTACAAAGAATATAAACAATTAGATCACAAACATGACTTAGAAATGTGATGCACTTATATAATATTCAACAATTTCCATAATTTTAGGTTATTATAATAAATGCATTACTGTTTATAAGATTGTTATAACATTTTGAAGACTACACACAACATTTTTTTATTTAGTTTTATTTAGAAGGAAATATAATTTTTTTAAAAATTTTTTTATAGTTTAGTCTTTTTCTCATTCATAAAATAAATAAATGTTCTTTAAAAGCCAATCTGTTAAGATTATCCCTCTTTTATTTATTTATTTATTTATTTATTTATTTTTTTTTTTTTATTCAACAGGATAAAATCGATGGATTTGTTCCTGCCCATTTTCTCGGCTGGTACATTAAGGTTGGTGTTGACTTCTAATTTGAACTCTGATGGAAACAGATGTCTGATTTGACATGTCTAAATTCAGCAGTGTCAAAGATTGGATTAGAAACTATCAGTAATCCTGTATGTGTGTGTTTGTGTGTGTCAGACGCTGATGATCAGGGACTGGTGGATGTGTATGATCATCAGTGTGATGTTTGAGTTTCTGGAGTACAGCCTCGAACACCAACTACCCAATTTCTCAGAGTGCTGGTGGGATCATGTGAGTAAAACACTCTACAGCCATGGCCAAAAGTATTGGCAGTGACATAAATTTTGTGTTTTGCAACGTTTGCTGCTTCAGTATTTGTAGATATATATTGTAGATAGATTCTATGGTGTACTGGAAAACAATGATAAGCGTTTCATGAGTTTTAAAGGCTTTTATTGGCAATAACATTCAATATATGTAAAGATATTCGCTCTGGCATGCTGGATATCAGATTCTGGCAAAATCCTGACTGATGGCGATCGCATGTTTTTCTTTAGAGGTAACCATTGCAAACAAGAACACAATGATTGGAAGCACTTCTTCCCTCCTTTTATAGCAATCAGTCTGCTCTTATAGTCCAATCAGAATGATAGAGTGATTTCACCTGACTAGTTCTCGTTCACACTTTCCCAAGTGCTGCTGATATGATTAGTGAAATTATGTTAGCTGGTCATTTTGTGCCAGGGCCAAAATGGGTTTTCGTGATTTTAAAGTAAAACAAATTTGGCCAATGAAGCTTTTTGCAATTATTTAAAATGCATCTGATCACTCTTCATAATAATCTAGGAACAATGTGAATCAACACCACAACATCTGATGCAGAAAACTTTGTGAAACACAAAATGTATGTCACTGCGAATAACTTTTGGCCATGGCTGTACATGTACACATCCTGTGAATCATGGATCACCCTGTTTTAAAACATTATTTATCTTCTGCCGCAGTGGATCATGGATGTGTTGTTGTGTAATGGGCTGGGCATTTACTGTGGCATGAAGACACTTGGCTGGCTCTCCATGAAGCCGTATCAGTGGCAGGGCCTCTGGAATATCCCAACATACAAGTAAAAACATTAAACTCACATTACATTTTTTTATTTGTATTGATTATTGGTACATATTTATACTAGATTCAAAACAGGATCACAAGGTTTTTTTAATCAACATATTTCCCAAAATATGTATTATCAAACATCATAAAATTATATTATAAATATTATTATATAAAATACAAGATATAATTACTTGGATTGATTTGATGTTAATTGCTTAAATTGAAGTATTTAATAAAAAGATGATACACCGTAGTAGTTTTTTTTTTAATGATTCGAAAACAAATGCCTTCATAATTGTTAAAAAAAAATCCCTTTTTAAAAATGTAATTCAGGGGGCAAATGTTGCCCTTTAATGGACAAGTTAATTTCTGACACTGGAAATTAAATCTTTTAGGTGCTGTCACCAATTTATGTAACTTTTTGCCTTCACTGGTTCATTTTAAATGGTCCTGTGGTGTGACATGAAGTTTTTCAAAGTACAAAAAATAAGTGAAGTCCCTCAAATAATGAGATTTGAGATGGAGTACAACATGTTACAGGATCCCCATGTGTCCTGGAAAACCTAGAATGGAAAATTAGAAAAATACCTAAATGTCCTGGAAAAGAAGTTTTGGCACTGCTGCCAGCTGAACATTGTGAAACAACATCAACGGTTGACTGGCGTTAAAGTAGCCCTGTCACGTACATTTCATGCTCATTTGCGGTCATCTCCGCTTACCTCCAAACAAATAGTTTAAGTATTGATATACTGCAAAATAGGATTTTCATTCCAAAATGTATGGTGTGATAACTACGAAAATATTTGAGGCGATAGCGTAGTTGTGCAGCTTTTACAATTCGGGATGTGAAATTAATTTTCAATAATTCAGTAATCAGAGTCCACTTTTACTGCGATTACCACAGTTATGGCGCTATGTTTTTCGTGATGTGGACGAAATCACTGAACCCAGTCATAATAATTAAATCAGGCATAACATGTGGAATGTTACATATTTGGTATCAAAAATAAAATGTTTAATGTACAATTAATCCAATTAAATTGTGACATGTCCTAGTGTGATTATTTAACTGCAAAAGGCTGCGATTTAATTGAATGTATATATAATCTGCATGTGCTGCATGCTTCAAAATGAATTTTTGAAGCAGGCCACACATTCACTGGCAAAATGGAGTCATTAGCATCGTGTGATATGTGTGTGTAGTAGATGAGAGAAAGCAGATCACTCCGAAGCGTGCAGCACATACAGGCTTTTAATTTATTTAAATCTGCTTTTTTGGGTTTAATAATCAATCTGGGCCATGTAGCAAACTGTTAATTTGGAGGTGAGAAACTACTATCAAAAACACACAAATGTAAAAATAAAAGCTTGATTTAAATGGACGTGTGAAATGGTGATAATGGATTAATTACTATATAGTAATATAGTAATTTTTAGACAACATTTTGATGTCTAAAAATGGTCGAATACAGAATCCTGAAAAAAATAAGCATTCAATAACTACAATATAAATCATGACGTCTCTTGTTTTTGCTTCAATATTAATGTTGGGCACAGAAAATATCCTGGAAAATTGTGCCTTGAAAAGAGTGGGAACCCTGGTCAGACACCATTAAACAGCAACGTAAATTGTCATGACATTCCTTGTGTTTTTTTGTGTGTTACAGAGGAAAAATTAAGCGTATTGCCTTCCAGTTTACCCCGTACAGCTGGGCGAAATTTGAATGGCGTCCTGCATCTGACCTGCGGAGGTGGTTGGCAGTGCTGGGCATCATCTTCATGGTGGGTGACATTACTGGTCTGTTCACTGAAAACACACATATATATATATATATATATATATATAACACAAGATAACCAATTTTCACTTTCTTTTTTGTAGTTCTTGTTGGCGGAACTGAATACGTTTTATCTGAAGTTTGTGTTGTGGATGCCTCCAGAGCATTATCTGGTGCTTTTGCGGCTCGTCTTCTTCGTGAATGTTGGCGGAGTGGCGATGCGAGAGATCTACGACTTTATGGACGATCCGTTAGTATAGTCTTAAGCTCACCAAGTCATCTACACTCAATGCCGGATAGACCATTCAAGCATTCAAAACATTTTTGCGATAAGGCGAAGATCCCCTTATATGTGCCTATTGCCAGAGTTCCCTATCTAACAAGCATCTTTTATTAGGCTGGTATTTCTAGTCTGCTATTTTATTCTGCTTACACCCTTGACACAGTTTTTAACAAAGTCAGTCCAGAGTCAGTTTTATAGTTTCATAAAAATAGACATCTTATAGGTTTGAGGTTTTAGTTGTTTTGTCTGTTTTAATTTTTTAACCAGGATCTTGCCATTTAAAATAACCATAGACACTGGAATGGTGTTGAAAGAAAACAAACAAGCAAACATATTCTTTATCTCAAAAACCTAGTGAGCTGTCTACATAGGCAGCTACCTTCTAAAGGCTAAAATGATACTTTGGTGTATAATTAGTTCTTCTCATATGACGTGTACTAGAAGTAAATACAAATATTTTCAGTTTTCTATAAAGACTTCCCAGCACTGAATACAAAATATTTACATGAACATTAAAACTTTACACTTGTCTACAACTTGGATGAAAAGTTTGTTTCAATGCATTCTGGCATTTCTTTATCCACATATGAGATGATGCCCTGTCAGAATGAGGTGTTTTAAAAGGCTGTGTATTTTTGTTCCTATTTGGAACAGCCTTCTCTGGGATGTGACCTAAAAAAATATTACCCAGATTGGCAGCTTACTAGGAACAAGATTTTTTTTCTGTGTCACAATGTCTCCTTTTGTGTTTCTGCAGTAGTTAAATCTAGCCTGTCATTCTGATTTTAGGAAATTCCATAAGAAGTTGGGGCAGCAGGCGTGGATCGTGGCAACCATCACTGTTACAGAGTTTCTGATTGTGGTCAAATATGATCCCAAGACTATCATGTTGCCAATCCCCTTCTTTGTCACACAGTGCTGGATACTGGGAATCGTTCTGATACTCATTTGGACCTTGTGGCGGTTCTTCATCCGGTACTGACCCTTAGTACAATCTGTCACCATAGGAGAGTTTTAGTAATGCATTGATAAAGTGATTGTTATTATAGGCCAAATATAATTTATTTTCCAAAATATATACTTTTGAAAATATTTTTCAAAAGTCAGGTCCTGAATATCTTTTAAAGTTAGCGAATATAGGTTTTTAATCATTATACCTTTTATTTATTTATTTGCCATGATGATAGCCATGGAAGCTGAGATGGCATTAAACCACAAACACACAATCTTATCCAAAATATAATTTTTGTCCCATAATTTGTTGAAAATAATTATGAATTTGACCAAAACAATACAATTTAATCAAACTGTATTGTGGCTGTGTAAGGAATGGAATACTTGCTGAATATTGTGCAGTATAAACTGTATACCGCTTACCAAGCCTTAATCAAGCCTTAGAGAGGGATAAAGCCTGACTGAAGACTGCAGTGGGAGAGAGAGAGAGAGAGAGACAGATTTACGGGCAGCTCTCTGACACCTTTGTGTGTTTGTCTTTTTGTTTAGTTCTTCATTAAACTATTATTTATTTCGTCAAGCCAGTTCTCACCACCAATCCCTTTACAAATAGGCGTTATGCAACAATAAACACTTCGAAACCATATGTTATATTTTTACATGTTTGCTGCATTTTCACAAGACCTCATGTGTCATGTGAGTGACATTTCTTTATCATCTTGGTATTTAATGTGGTTATTTTACAGTTTTGATTTAAAATGTTTTGACTCAAATCAAATGAGTCAAAATAAATAGGTAAAAATTGCAGCTGTAATTACTTCCGTCAAGTTGAGAGCATTGCATTATGGCATAGTGTATTCTGCGCAGTGTGCACAGTTTTATACGAGCTTTATTATAGTTTTGAAAATTTCATTAGTATTTATTTTTGATTTCAGTTTCGATTTTGTTAGTTTTAATTGTTCATATATATATATTAAAGTTCGTCTTTTACATTTTTATTTCACAATATATCTAAATACATTTTAGTTCACAAAATATCTGTAACACTAAAATAAGGTTGCATTTGTTAAAATTAGTTAACTAATCGTTTCAAAGGACGCCATTATTTGCCGTCAGGGCTTTCTCGCATGCTGGTTTATTTTGGTGTCGTCCAGAGCCCTGCCCCCAGATTTACGTGCCTCTAAACATCACTTATGCAGGAGAACTGTGATTGGTTGTTTTAAAATGTCAATCAGACAGCTGTTTGCTTATTACTTTTAAGGAAAATACTGTGAAATCAGGTCTTGAGAGATTATTAAAAATCAGATCCAACTATGATTGAAAATATGAAAACGAAAGTCATTTTCTATTTAGTTTTCATTCATTTTGTTGTGAACTTTTAAAGTTTCAGTTTAGTTTTTTGAAAACTCATTTTAGTTAACGAAAATATATTTTATACTGCACGTTTTGGTAAGGGCATTTGTACATTTTAGGAGGGCATCCAGGTACTGGTTACACGGTTTACAGTACATAATATATGCTATAGAAATAGTAAGAGTAGTATTTTATAACAGTATTTGGAACATAGCCCAACTTTCAGAATTCATACATTTCTTAGAATCGTAATAACCAAGTCTTTTTGCATTGGCAGTGACATCACACTCCGCTACAAAGAAACGCAGCGCCGCAAGCAAGAAGGGTCTGTGGAGTGGGAAAGAGCCCCAGCAAACACCGAAAGCAATAGCAGCAATTCAGCCACGTCAGGCCGGAGCAAACTAAATGGCAACACGGACACAGTACGACACAGGAAGTCATGAAAAACCATTCCACCACATAAACAAACAGCTGCGGCCTGCACATTGCGACCAAATACACATTTGTGTATAAATGTGTTTTTGTTTGTAACCCCCTGTTCAGATCATACCAATGCTCACAGTGTTTGTTGAGCGACTTCCTGATGTGTTAAAGCCAATTGTTTTCTCTCCTGATTAGGAGGGTTGTACTATATTTAGAAAAGAAAATCTCTATAGCTTTTACATTGGTGAGGCAATTGGGTTCTGATTCCACTATTTCTCCTGTTTTGGGGTTATTTTTGTTGATTTGATGCTATGCTGGATGACACATTTTGACATTTGGAACACTAGTGAACTAAAGGTGGAGGAAGTGCACATATAGCCATCAAAACATAAATATATATATATATTTATGTTTTTATTTTTTTCGGTTTATTTATGGAGAATATACGTTTATGCGCAGCACATTTGACAGCTACACACAAACATAGCAGTATGAAATATCTGGACTCTCGCATAAGCCATGACACTATTAAAAAGCTTTTGATGTAATGTAATACTACAATAATGAATTTGATATGTTCTAGGATGGTAAAAGAGATTAGTGTGCCAGTTATATGTGAACGCCACACACACTTAGAGAGAACAATCCTTCTGACCTTTTTAAGATAGGTCAGTGCCAAGACTGGACCAAAATCTAACAACTTTTCATTATCCGTTTGCATGCGTGAATGTGTGTGTGTGTGTGTGTGTGTGAGACCATAATAGCCAAAACGTTTCATGTAATCCATGCAGGTCTGTGGTTCTGTTTTACAGGGCCACTTAAAACCTTAGAGAAAGCCAAACACCATAGTGTATGTACATTTAAAGCAAATAGAGATCATGGTGGCGACGTATATCTGTGTTTTAGGTTACGTGCTAATAAGAACAGATAATTGTCCCTATGTTTATGCTTTAATTATATAGATGAAGGTCTATATGTGGATCTGATCACATTTGTGTGGGTTGTGTGCAGTTGTGTTGCCATAGTGTGTGTCTGTTCGATTAAATAATGTGCAAGTCCAAAAGTAGCCTGAACTTATGTAAACGCTTACTGTGAATGTAAACGTGTAGCGCCAATGCCTGAGATGTTTCTGTTTCTTATGTTACTGAAGGTGATTAGGGGTCCGTTTTTATTTATGAAATCTAGGGTTCTCATCTAAATTATGATCAGAATTTTTTCTCTCTGTGATATACTTGTAGTGGGACCATTTGATGTTCTGTCTGCCTCTGCTTGTTGTTCACAGACAATTGAAAAATGTAAACGAACAACTAGAATGTCATATTTTATTATGTTTTCAATAAAATAAGTGGAGACAGTTTTCCTCTTTAAATGAACTGATTTTTTTTTTCTCCATGTCATTTCTGTTGACTGACGACAGCACTTTGAATGCACGTGTGTGTGTGTGTGTGTGTGTGTGTGAGAAAATAATTCTACAGTAAACTGCAAGATATAAATATATGGACATTGATGTAACTTTCTGTCTTTTTGTGCATTTATGTTTGCATTTATGTTATGGTCAATTTTTATTTTATTAGATTTAGAAGCAAAACCAAACCTATTATTAATGATAAAACAAACCAAAAACATTTATTTGCATGCAAAGGTGTATAGCTCAACAAAAAAGATGGAAATTTGAGAACATTTATGCATTTGGCAGACGCTTTTATCCAAAGTGACTTACAGTGCCCTTATTACAGGGACAATCCCCCCCGGAGCAACCTGGAGTTAAGTGCCTTGCTCAAGGACACAATGGTGGTGGCTGTAGGGATCGAACCAGTGACCTTCTGATTAACAGTTATGTGCTTTAGCCCACTACGCCACCACCACTCCACGAAAGCAGATTGGGGGAAATATAATAGCATATGTATAACAGAATTATTGAATTATAGTATGGAAGATTATATTGATAAGTGTACAGAGAAATTAAGCTCAATATTAATCAGAGCAGCAGAAGAATCAATCAGGGAAAGGAAGGGAGAACGTTGTTCCATGGTGGAATGACGATTGTTCCAGTGCAATTAAAAAAATAAGGCATTTAAAATATTTAATAAGAACACTGACACCAGAAACAGTACAAGAATATCCGAGGGAAAGAGCACAGGCAAGGAGGAAAATTAAACAGGCAAAAAAGAGATACTGGCAAGGTTATTGTTCTTCTATAGGTAAAGAAACAGGATTGCGTGAGGTTTGGGGTATGTTGGGAATATAAATGGGATATATAAAACCAGAAATATACCGGTATTAACAGGTGAAGGAAGAACAGCTATTACAGAAAAAGACAAGGCAGAACTATTAGTTAAAACAAGAAAATCTCAATGAGAATTTTTGCAGCAACATCAATATATGTATTATAAAAACCTGATGGGAGAGGAGCAATAGATGTTGCATTTGAAATATGGGAACTTAAAAGAGTATTATATCAAATTAAACAAACAGCGCCAGGAAAAGTTCTGGTATGTTAGATTATGCTAAAATATGTAGCATAATACTTAAAGCAGTACTGGACTTATTTAATGAGATATGGGTAGAAGGGAGGCTACCAAGATCATGGAAACATGCCATAATAATTCTGATTGCTAAGCCGGGGAAAGATGTATCGATAACTGGGAATTATAGACCAATAGCACTTACATCTAACCTATGTAAATTGATGGAGAATATGATTGTAAATAGGCTGTATTGAGGGTAAGGGATTGTCAGCGCCTTATCAAAATGATTTTAGAAAAGGTAGATCAACATTGGATGCGCTAATAAAATTGGAAACAGATGTTAAGAAAGCAATAGCAATGAAAGAGGGGTTAGTGGCAGTTTATTTTGGTGGAAAGAAGGTTTATTATTAAAATTGAAGAAAATTGGAAGAGGGAAGAATACTAGGGTATTAAGGTTTTTATTTGAAAGAACAATCCATGTTCGAGGAGGTAATCCGGAACTGAACACCTCAGGGAAGTGTGATAAGCCCTGTATGATTTCATATTATTATTAATGACATATGTGAAGGAGTGTCATCAGGAATTTATACAGCTTTATATGCGGATGATGGAATAATGTGGAAAAGAGGGAGGAATATATCGTTTAATATGGAGAGAATTTAAGAAGCAATGGGAATAGTTGAAATATGGTCTCTAGAATGGGGGTTCAAATTTTCAATATCCAAAACATGTTATCAGATATTTATAAAGAAGAAAAAAATTAAAGAGAACAAACAACTTAAATGAAGGGCGGCATGGTGGTGCAGTGGTTAGCACTGTTGCCTCACAGCAAGAAGGTCGTGGGTTCAAACCCTGGTTGCCCGGCCTTTCTGTGTGGAGTTTGCATGTTCTCCCCGTGTCTGTGTGGGTTCTCTCCGGGTACTCCGGCTTCCTCCCACCATCCAAAAGACATGCAGGCTAGGTTAATTGGTGTCTCCAAAAAAATTGCCCTAGATGTGGATGTGTATGTCTGTCTATGTGTGGCCCTGTGATGGACTGGTGACCTGTCCAGGGTGTCCCCCGCCTTTCGCCCAATGTTAGCTGGGATAGGCTCCAGCCCCCCGTGACCCTGTACACAGGATAAGCGGTTGACGATGGATGGATGGATGGATGGATATTATAAAGAAATATAGTAAAGTATTAAACTTGCAAGACAAGACTGGGGAGCAGACAAACCATCATTAAAAGGTATATATGTTGGACTTCTGCGATCAGTACTAGACTATGGTTGTATTGTATATGCATCTGCAACGATGCAAAAGAGATATAATGCAAGCTAAAGCATTAAGACTCATTTTAGGAGCAGTTAAAACTACGCCAATTGCAGCATTACAGGTGGAAACATCAGAAATGCCACTGTATATAAGAAGAGAGAAACTAACTATGGCATACTGGATTAATCTTCAGGGACAAAACAATGATCATCCAGGAAGGCGAGTACTTGCTGAAAGTTGGGAAACAATAAATACACCAGGTAAAGGCTTTGATTGGAAAATAAAGAAATGGGCTAAATACAAAGTCATTTTTCTCCAATAGTTGCAATACCTGCAAAACCACTTTGGTTATTCACACAACCTGAAATTGATTTAACATATATTTGTGTAATAATGTAGCTTTAAAGAATATATAAAAAGTATGCATTATTCATTTCTTCAAGTATACACAGATGGCTCAAAGAACCAAGAAACAGGAAGGACAAGGGCAGCTTTTTATGTCCCAGAGTTTGAAGTAAGGACGTTTGGAAGAATAACAGATGGTACATCTGTATACACTGCAGAGATGTCAGCAATCTTAATGGCACTAGATTGGATTTATGAAGTAAGAGCAGATAAAGTGGTAATATGTTCTGACTCAATGGTGGTTCTTAAGAGTTTAAAATCAAATCAAACAAATAGAAGTGACATTTTAATAGAAATCATGATTACATTATATAGTCTAAAACAGATAGGAATAATAATTCATTTCATATGGGTACCAGCACATGTGGGAATTCAAGGCAATGAAGAAGCAGACAAAATAGCTAAAGAATCATTAAGGATGGATGAACCAATATAGGCAATTCACTTAGCAGATCAGAAAGGAAACATTTGGTATCGGAAGCATGCAATAGGAAATGGCAGACTTATTGGGATTCATGTCAAACAGGAAGACATTATCATAAGGTACAAAGGAACATTTAAAAAAAGTACAATCATTCACAACAGCAAAGGACCTTGTGAACAGGTAGACAAGTATCTATATCCACAGTAAAACGAGTCTTATACCGACATAACCTGAAAGGCTACTCAGCAAGGAAGAAGCCACTGCGCCAAAACCGCCATAAAAGCCAGACTACCGTTTACAAGAGCACATGGGGACAACTTACTTTTTGTAGAACAGTCCTCTGGTCCAATGAAACAAATTTAACTGTTTGGCCATAATGGCCATTGTTATGTTTGGAGGAAAAAGGGCGAGGCTTGAGGTGAGAACACCATCCCAACCGTGATCGTTGTGTCATGTTGTGGGGGTGCTTTGCTGCAGGAGGGACTGGTGCACTTCACAAAATAGATGGAATCATGAGGAAGGAAAATGATGTGGATATATTGAAGCAACATCTCAAGACATCAGCCAGGAAGTTAAAGCTCGGTCGCAAATGGGTCTTCCAAATGGAAAATGACCCCAAGCCTACCTCCAAATTTGTGGCAAAATGGCTTACGGGCAACAAAGGCAAAGTATTGAAGTGGCCATCACAAAGCCCTGACCTCAATCTGATAGAAACTTTGTGGGCAGAACTGAAAAAACGTGTTTGAGCAAGGAGGCCTACAAACCTGACTCAGTTACACCAGTTTTGTCTGGAGGAATGGGCCAAAATTCCAGCAATGCATTGTGAGTTTTTACATCAAATTTTGCACATACAAATATTTCTTAATAAATACCAAGAAAAAAGTGTTTCATGTCTATAGCGAAAAGAAAATATTTTACACCCTACAAGTGGATACTCTCTTTTAATATGCTTTAGAACAATTTCATTTAGTCAAACACATTTCCTATAAGGCAGCATACACATTTGGGATATAACATTAAACTGAGGTCCTGAACCATGTTACTCCAGCAAACACAGACTGTGAAATGTATTTAAAGGCTCTAAAATTCATCACAAAATATATATTAAATATATTACAGTATTACATGAAGTGTAAACATTCTTATAATTCCAGAAGGTAAAGTCACATTACATTCAAAGCCTTTTTAAAGAGTTTTGGCCATAGATTCCATTATGACATCATAACTGACCTGTTTTTAAACCCGGGTGAGGAAGCTCAGATTGAGGCTGCTGGGCAGCTGGATTGCCTCGAGAGCAACAGATGAAGGGTTGAAGGGGAAAGTGACGGGGTAAATTATCTTAGCGTCCATCAGAAGCTGAGAAGACTCTTTACGATCCTTTATTAAAGTCTAATGGAGAGAAATAGTTTTTTCTTTAACCAAATTAACCATGTAAACATAAGAATAAATGCTTTCAAATACACAAAACACTGACCAATAAAAAGCCCTCATGACTCACCTGTATGGACTTTATGAATGATATAGATACTCTCTCCTCAAACTCATTAACTGGTGTGTACAAGCGGAGAATTTTCACAATCTGTCCAGAGAGAAACAAACGCCGCACGTTAGAAGGATTTCAAAACGGTTTCTTCTGAGAGGCTGCATATAAAGGTAACACCCAACCTCACATACACACCTGTTCAGTTGTGAGTGCAGTACACATGGTGCAGATGGCATCTGCATCATCCTGGCTCTTCTTCTTGATCTGCAGAAGTTGAGCTGCCTGTATCAGAGGCTCCAGACTCTCACGCGCACCGCTGCCCTGAAGATCCTTATTCAGCAACCACTCCTCCAACTGACAAACATTATACCTTATGAGAGTGAGTGAGAGGTGTGACACATGAAGTTTAAATCAGCCGCAATACATAACATTTCCAGTGTAATTCTTCATACATATTAGCATAGGTGCCCCCTAGTGGTCAGTACCTGATCTGCAGACCTTTACTCCAGGAGCACATGTCCTTGCGAAGCAGCAAGTTGTTTAATGTGACAGAGCAGATGACGTAGAACTGCTGTTTGATGAACTGTCGAACAAGATCAGTGTCGTTGCCATGTTGAAGCAGTGTGTTGTAGAATCCATCCAGCTGTTTTAAAATAGACTCTAGCGTGTAAGAGGTCTGCTCACGGAAACTGATAGTGCGCTTTCTCATTCCTGTGGGCTTCACACCCATCACACCCTGAATGGTCTCCTGCTCCAACATGGCAGGGGCTTGAATTAAGGGAAGAGGACAAGCAGATGGCGGAGAGAGGGTTAGAAAGATGGTGAAAATGTGATTTAAATTTAATCAGCCAGAAAATGGACAGTAAGAACTAGTGATGCACCAAAATGAAAATCAATATTGAAGAAGGCTATTTTCTGTGGGTGGGGACTTTAATACATTTGCAAACATTGTACATTTTGTAAACAAAAATGTATTTTTAATAGTGCTGTCAATTGACTCAAATTTGTAGTGAGTTAATTAAGTGATATGGCATATATTTAATCAAATATTTCTAAATTAAATCAATATTTGCTGTGAAAAGCCCCCCAAATAAAAGTCCCTTGTCCTGGTGCACCCCAATTTATTTTGTTATGATCATCTGGTCACCCTAATCGTACATTATATCTTATCTTTTTTTCCATCCCCAATTTGGAATCCCCAATTCCCACTACTTAGTTGGTCCTCATGGTAGCACAGTTACTCACCTCAATCCGGGTGGTGGAGGACATGTCTCAGTTTCCTCCACTTCTGAGATGTCAATCCGTGCATCTTATCACGTGGCTCGTTGTGCATGACATCGCGGAGACTCACAGCATGTGGAGGCTCATGCTACTCTACGCGATCCACACACAACTCACCACTACGCCCCATTGAGAGCGAGAACCACTAATCGCGGCCACGAGGTGGTTACCCCATGTGACTCTACCCTCCTAGCAACCGGGCCAATTTGGGTGCTTATGAGACCTGGCTGGAGTCAAACTCACGACTCCAGGGGTGGTAGGTGGGGTCAATACTCGCTGAGCTACCCGTTAAATCATTCTTATGTAATCTGACACATTTAATTCAATTGGACAGTTTATGTAAGAATATATTTATGAATAATTTAAAAAACTGCTTCTGCTTCTGTATCATTAATAATAATAATAATAATAATAATAATAATAAGGAGTGTGTGTGCCTTTTAAGGCTTATGGGTGAACAGGATTCTTTTAGTTCCCCTAAAAATGATGCCGAAATGCACTGATGTTTTTGCTCTGCAGAGGTTGTTTGGCGATTTTTCTTCTGTTAGCGCACATCCCTTAAATTCTTGACCTCTGAGAATTTGGCTAGTTACAGAGCACTGATGATTGGTTTAAATTAATTGTGGTTTGGAAGTGCTCCTCAGTTAACTAAAACACAGCCACCACTCAAGCTAACACAAGCTTTGGTGCTTTTACCTCCTGAGACCCGAGCGTGACTGCTGTGTGCATTTTCCGTTTCCCTTTTTGATTTGAAACAAGTAGAATGTAATAAAAAAATAAAAACTAATTCTAGCGCAAATTTCGGTGCATCCCTAGTGAGAACCTCTTACCAATCATGGGATGTAGAATATTATCTATGACCCTGTTGAGCTGCTGGTAGATTTGAATCGCCAGATCACTCAGAACCTGACGGTACTCAGACAGGTCAAAGTTGGTCAGGCAGTGCTTGTTTTGCCGAGGAGTGTTGTGCTTTGTGTATGCCTAAAAGAGGCCAGGAAGAAATGAGATATCAGGTCAGGGTTCATACAGTATAGTTATGCACACAAACACAAATTATTTGGCTGCCTTCATGTCAGAAGCACGCCTATGATGCCTAAAAAGGCTGTCTATGTAGGCAGCTGACTAGGGTTTGGAATGGAGATAGACAGACCACACCCACCTCTTCTCCACTGTACTGCCTAAGGCAATGCAAGAAGCGACAGGTATTGGTCAACCAGAATGAGATGGTTTCAAAATCACCTCTTTTCTGTAAAGACAATCAATTATTAATAAGACAAATTTGAACAGAGAAAGAAGAATTTCACAGTAGAAAACAGAACATTACATCACAATATTTTGTCAGATATTTATTCAAAATTAACTGGACAATGTTTTTCATTTGCTAAAAGAAGTTTAGCCAGTTATTTAAGTAACGCTAAATACATGACTCTAAAGAGATAAAAACAGTCTGACAGTTTGTCACCTTTAGTACGGTCTTGATGGAGTTGATAGTGGAGTTCAGAAGTGTGGAGACCCGCTGGTCATCGTTGGCGTAGTCGGCATGTCGCAGACACATAAAGAGAATATAAGCAGGCAGGCCTGGGATCAAATTCACCGCCACATCTCGTGGTTTGAGCTCTGGTAGACAAAGCACACATTCTGAAGACTGATCTGAGAACTGCCTGATAAAGGTAATAAAGTGCTAACCAGTGGAACAAAGTAAAAATGAAACCTATTGACAGTTAGTGATTTTGAGTCTGTTGACATAATTTGCATTATTTACAAGTAACCTGTGATAAGTATCTTGTGCAGTTTGCTCTCGTCCTCTCTCCTGTACTCCAGCATACCCTGGATGTCTCTCTCTTTACGAGCGATACCGACCATTCGTCCGCTCTCATCAATCATGTTCTCTGGCGTGGACTGTTCAATATGAACACCTGCTGTCATCACAGAGATAAATCACTGTAGCAATCAATATTCAGAATATAAGATGTGAAATGCATGTACAGTTAACCAGACCCGGCTCAAATAAGTTCTTTATATGAGGGTTTCTCAAAACAGTTTTGAACCAAGGACTGTTGTCGCCCCATTTTAGATTCACTTTCTCTCACAGACACATGGTGTCTGGTTTGCTGCAAACCTCTTAAGTGTTCAGTGAGGTTTTTGTTCACAATTTTGCAATTTTCTGCAGACCCCTAACTATTTGAGACAGATCCTAGTTTGTGAAAAGCTGCTTTAAATTAGTGCATGCGGTGTACCGACACACATACCCATTATAATATATATTGTTTACACATTCAAATGGAACAATGTTTACCCTCAGGCTCCCCAAACTTTTTCACATAGATTTTCAGGTGTTTATTTAGTTTGCGGATCATCTTGTCCTGTTTGCCCATCTGCTCCAAAAGGTCCTACAATTTATAGAGATTACTTAATCAAAGTATAACAATTTAATACAGTAGTATTAATAAAAAAAAAATGCATAATTTTCTATGACTGTTACCGCTAATCAATAAATTGTTTATCTGTCATTTTTAACAATTGTGTGCGTAGGACACACCTACCAGATTTTGTTGCGTGAGGCGACTGATCTCGTGCTGTAGGCTAGCTTGTATTCGTGCATCCTGCGGAAGTTCAGGATTGTCCGAAAGCATCTGCTGCTGCTGCTGATCAAGCTCCGCCCTTAACTGCTGAAACTCCGCCTTCATGCCCTCCACCTCCTTTTCATGGGACTGACCCTGAGTTTGTAACTGTGACACCAGCAACCTGCATAGAGAGCAAGAAACAAGAAATGTTAAATGTTAAATATGAACATTTACAGAGTGCGAAGTGTTTCCTCTTGCTTATTAAGAACATTTTAATTTGTCTTTCATTTTTAATATCTAAAATGAAAGGTCTTGCTTATTTTAGATGTCAATAACTCTTCTGCTGATTCACCAACTGATTCCTTTACCATCATTACTAAAATAAATTGATGTGCATCCATGAAATTTGAATAAAAACATTATTAAACATCTCTTGCACATGTATCAGTTGATTGTGGATGTATGTGCGTCACAGTATTTGTGATTTTGCCCATCAAATGAAAAATACAATTTTAAGTACATTTACTTTGTCCATGAAATTAAAATTAATAATAAGTACATTAAAAAAATAATTTTAAAAGCGAGTATTGACGCTGACTACCACCCCTGGATTCACGAGTTTGAATCCAGGGCATGCTGAGTGACTCCAGCCAGGTCTCCTAAGCAACCAAATTGGCCCGGTTGCTAGGGAGGGTAAAGTCACATGGGGTAACCTCCTCGTGGTTGCGATTAATGGTTCTCGCTCTCACTGGGGCGAGTGGTAAGTTGTGCATGGATCGCAGAGAGTAGCATGAGCCATCATTTTCAGGTTTGTATAAGTGGCAAGTTTCAACTTACTGCAGCCGCTTCTATCTCTGATTTCAGATCAGTATGGCGGTCCTCCAGTTTCAGGTGCTCCATCAGTAGGTTTTGGTAACGGAAGTGTTCCTCGTTCAGTTGTGCCTGAAGGCGCTCTGTGACCTCCTGATGGGTCGCCTCCAACTTTTCTGTTTATCCCGATAAGAAGTGAAGGTCTCAGAAACATTACATAATAAACAGTCCCATGTCACTTAAGACTAATTAATAACTCACCATTTTCTTATATCTAAATACATCTTCACCCTTTGAACATGAAATCACTTTAGGGGCCGTTCATACACATCTTTGCGTTAAGAAAAGGAGCAGTTTGCCAGAGCCAAGCCACAATAACATGAACCCACCTATTATCTGTGTCTCCTGTTCTTGGATAAGTCTGTTCATTTCATCTTTCTCACTCTTCAGCAAACTGTTCCTCTCATTCAGCTCAGCTACCATCTGCGGACAACTCTATATTTTACAGGCTCTCCTCTTAATCAGATGTGCTTGCAGTTCAGAATTTAAAAACTGGACAGATGGATGGATGGATTATTGGTAATCAATTGTAAGTGTACAGTAACTACTGCATGTCCTGTGGTTTTTCACTCTTTCATGCTTATGCATTTACAATTTTGGCCTTTAATTGTGTGCATTTGCGTAGGTAAAGTTGCTTAAATTAATGCCACTTAAAAATGTACCTCTTGTTCCTCTCCAACTCTTGACGGACCAACTCCAATTCTTCCTGCAACAATGTCACCTGGTCTGTACGATGACAAGCTTCTTCTTCAGACCCTTGAAGCTTCTTAAACTGCAGGTTCAACTTCTCCATCTCAGCAGCATTTTGGGTCTCCGCTTCACTTATTCGCTCTGTAAGCTCTTGGTTCTCCTTATGCTAAACCCCCCATAAAAACCGATCATGAGTCTGTTAATGAGCGAACATGTAGCACTTTTTAGATATCAATGCAACTTTCATGAGAAGGTAATGGAGATACCTGCTCGTCCAGTCTTCTCTGAAGCTGCATGATCTTGTTCTCCATGCCGAAGTTGAGTTTCCTGTAGTGCTCGACTGACCTGGCTTCTATCTTGAGTTTCTTGAGCTCTCGGCGAGCTAGCATCCTGCGAACACAACACTGCAGGTACACCACAGCCCGCTTGATGCGACGGAAACGCCAACGGGCCAGGAAGCCACGCACCCATCGCTGGATCAGTAAAGCCTTGCGCTCGCACACCAACTGGGCAGGAAAACAAGATAAGAAGCTCTTTACACTTCCTTTCATCCCAAATCCAATGTTTTAAAGTGAACATGTATCAGAATTCACAACCCATTTTACTTCTGTAATGTGACATTATTCCGAGGCAGGAGACATTGACTGGATTGTGAAAATTGGGGCATTACATACAAGAATAGAGAAAGGAAGATAGAGAGCAGGCATTGAAAAATGAGGGATTGGTGATGTCAGCCGAAAAGGAAATTCAATTTTGAGGTGGAGCATGTTTTTGCATTTTGATGACAGATTACGAAGACAAATATTTTTTTCTTTGAACCATCATGCACCAACAAACTATGCTCAATAAGACCAGGAATGTGTATTTGATTTCATGTTGACTTCAAGTGGTGGTCACATTAGGTTTGAAGTTAGATTTACTTAATAACAAGCTTAAAATGAACTGAGAATTACTCATAGTACTAAAAAAAACAACTATTGCTCATTCTTGAACACAGTTGTTTTGTTCCCTGCTGCAGGCTTGAAATCAATAACCACCTCAAAATAAAAACGTTATTGGCTTCATACCCGCTTGTACTCCAGTCTGGCTGCATAGCCGCGCAGTAACCTTTGAATGAGAATTGCTGATGCTTTCTGTCGCTGGTACTGTCGTCTAGTCGCCCACATGCGTGTGTTCTTCTGAAAGATCACTGCGGCCAGCGTCCTTCTCATAGTATGGCACAAGCTGAATAAGGGGAGATAAAATACTGTTTATCTCTCAGCCAGTAACACACTGTGATTTGTGTATTCAAGTGCATCAAAGCAGTTCTCTAAAGTCTCTTTACACTAGAATAATTTCATCTTTTTCATTTATGGGTGAACTATTCCTGTAACTCCAAATCAAGCAGAGTGAACCTCGACTCTCAACACCCACCATCGAGCCTGGTGTCCTCTCACATATCTCTGTATGGTAATGGCCGCTTGGCGATTACGCAAGTACATCTTACGTGCGACCCAGCACCGAATGGTTTTCTGGATGTGGATGCAAGCTTTGCGGAGTTTGTCTGCCCTCAGCTTTTCCAGATAAGCCACCTGACCAGCTCGGAAGAAGATCTTCGTTTTTCCGAACTGATATTTATCCTTGTCCTTCAGAGAAGAAACGGGAGATCCACAGAAAAAAATAACATGTGACGAAGTAATGATTGAATACAAATTTTTTGGTGAATTATTCCTTTAAAATCAAACTAATGAACATATCGAACATTCATTATGGTGGAGCGTTTTGGACCTAGCTATGCTGTCTTTATGTTTGCAAAGACAAGTGTGTTACCTGCACAAGCCGTTCTAGCACACTCTGGCAGGTCAGCTTCCTGTCTGACAGGATATCTTTCTGCTTCATTAGAACACGATAGCGGCTGAAGAATTCTTGATAAGTCCACCTGATCAGGAGTGAAAAAATGCATTATAACACAATGCACTTATTTCAGTAAGTGTAGCTTTTACAGATATATTGGCAATAATGTTTCTCAGAGATATCTACAGCAAGAACTTGTACAGGGTGGGGATAGTAGATTTACGGAGACCAAAATGGACAATTTAAATGGATGACTGTAGGGGTGGGTGGTACTTCAACAATCTTATTTAATGGGATAAGTTGTTTTATATAACCATAAATTATTCTGCCCAGTCCTAAAGCATATTCACAGTATGTTCCCTTTACAAAAGGCTTCACTACGATGTTGCGCTGCTAAGCGCTAGGGGAACAGCTTTAGCTGTGAGCCGAGCTGAATAAATGTGTGGAACACGTCAATGAACATTGACCGGAATTTATAGCCTCGGCTGATGTAATCATTAGATGCACCTGAGGCCAGGCTATAAATGGATACGTCACCAGGTGTCGTCAGAAACTCTTTTTTCAGAGCGATTCTGTTTCTGTGTGTTTCACACACCCTGTCAAAACTTTCTTTCCTCTGTTAGGAGATAGATTCAGTTAGGCAGTGTGCAGTGAACGTTGTTCTATTTTTCTCTTCTGTTTAGAAAATATTATATATATATATATATATATATATATATATATATATATATATATTTCTAAAAAAAAAAAAAGAAAGAGAGAATGACTGAAAGCAAACGGTGCGTGTTCCCCTCTTCTTGCTCTATAGCTGAAGACGGCACACATCAGTTTTTGCTGTTTGTTTGGGGGTAGAGCACGCTGCTCTCGCGTTGCAGCAGGGCGTGCTCGCCTCGCTTGCTTCCGGGAGTCAGCACTCACGAAAAGATCGTTCGTGGGGCTCGTGCATGGATTTGGCTGAGGAGCAAGAGACGGGTTGATCCCTTTCTCTCACTCTCTCCCCAAACCCAGCTGGTCCTTCACATGATCTCGAAGCGCGTTCCGACGCTTCTTCGGATCATGAGGTGGATCGCTATTCTCTTCCCGCCTCCGAGCTTTCCGTCCGCGATAAAAAATCTACGGAGGAATTGCTCGATGTTGTTACTCGTGCTGTTGCCGGATTGGACTGGCCACGCGAAAAAGAGACCCCCAAACGCTCCAATTAGGGGATAGATTTTATCTTCCAGTCTAAGAAAGGGAACGCCTCATGGGTCCCTTCCCTTTCTTTGATAACCTCCTTGAAGAGCTTTTTCGCTCATGGAGAACCCCTAAAAAAAAAAAAAAAAAAAAAATATATATATATTTTCTTCCCGTGTTCACATACCCTCGACGTCATTATATTCGACTATCGTGGGTGCTGAGGCACGGGGGTATTCAGTGATGCCGCTGGTCGAAGAGACGCTTGCGGGCTATCTCTCGCCGGGCTCGACATCGTCACTTAAGAAGCCCTCTCTCCCCTCAAAGCCTTATAGGACAACCTCCACTTTAGTGGGAAGGGCTTATCAAGCAGCAGGTCAGGCTGGTGCTGCTCTGCACACTATGCTGTTTTTCAGGCATACCAGGCTGACCTCCTGGGCGACCTGAGTGTGGGTTCTGCGCTTGACGAGCAAGCCTCAGACCCACCTCGGTCCTGACTGAAGGGAGGCTCAAAAGCAAAGCGTGGCGAGTCGTGCTCCTCCTCCCAGGGATTGGGGACAGTCTCGCCACCCTTGCCAGCCCTCAGGACTATAAATTCTAGTAAGAGAAGACCCTGACGGTCTTGCGCCTAGATTAGGGGTAGCTCCCCTAGGGACCGGGCGCGTGCTTCACTTCACCCCTCCGGTACCCCTCGAAGCCCCTCCATTCCCGCCACCTCTTGGTGTTTCGGGTTGCAGAGGCTTCCGTCAAAATTTGGTGTTTTCAGCTGTTCCTGCATTTTATTCAGGACGCGAAACACCCGACAACCCCTCAACAGGAAGTGTTAAAATATAATACCCATCTCAGAGATCCTGGCAGCGTGGAAACTTCTGCCGGATATATCCTTTTCTGTGGGTCTTATAACGGCGTCAGGATTTAATTCTCTCGCCGCTTTTCCGTGTTTCAACGGCGTGTTCTCACTACCGTTAACCGGATTTCTTTTTTGTAAAAAAAAAAAACTCTCAATCTCCTGGTTAAAGGGGCCATGGTATGTGTTCCCCTTCCAGAGAGAGAGTTAGGTTATTACACTAAATACTTCCCGTTTCCCATGGAGGGTGAGGGGTGGCGTCTGGCTTAGATCTAAAGCTTGAACTACCCGTGGGTGTTCAAGTCCAAGATGATGCCTGTCAAGACGGTCGTGTCTCAAGCCCTACAACTCGTTTGGCTGGTCACCATCGATCTTATGACGCACTTCTATACTTCATTTAGAAGTTCTGCCACAACATGGAAAGTTCCTGAGGTTCACTTCCGGGGCGAAGTCTTCCAGGGTCAGGTTCTTTCACCCAGCCTAGCCCTTTTTACCCGCACATTCACAATGCATGATGTAGCGCTGGCTCCTTGCGACTCCGGGGCATCTGCATTCTGAATTACGTAGAGCGACTGGCTGATCCTAGCGCAGTTCCAGGAACTGGCAGTTCAGCACAGGGACATCGTCTTAGCTCATCTGTTTCTCTGGGGTTGAGGCTCAACGCCAAGAAAAGCGTCCTCTCTCCCACTCAGAACACTGTCTATCGGGGCATCGTATGGAGTTCAATCACTATGCGGGCACAACTGTCTCCCGCTAGGATTGAGTCCATTCAGATCACCCTGAGCAAAGTCAGGCTAGGTTGCACTGTTATCAGTATCAACGATTTCCAGGTCTCAGGGCTGAACGCGTCCACGGTGATCCCTCTGGACCTTCTGCTCATGAGACCGTTTTTGTTGTGGCCAAAAGCCAGGGGATTTCTTCCAAGGGCCAAAACCCCTGGGCTAAATAGGGTTACGCGCCTCAGGGTTCGTTCCCTTTCTATGTGGTTCAGACCCGGTTTTCTGCCTTGGGTCCCACTCTAGGTGCGTCTTGTTGTCGCAGACTGCTAACGACAGACACCTCCCTGACGGGCGGGGTAGCGGCCTTAAGTGGTCGTCCAGCTTAAGGGGATAGGAGGGTCGTCAGCTCGGTTGTCACAGTCACTGTCTCGGGTTGATGGCTGTATTTCTGGCCCTGAAATACCTCCTCCTGAGGCTGCCATGTCTTGGTGCTGGTGGACAATACAGCGGTAGCCTCTTACATAAATCATCAAGGAGACCCACGTTCTTGTCAGCTGTATTTCTGACACGTCGGATTCTCCTTTGGGCCCAGGGCAAGCTCCTGTCACTCAGGGCAATTTACATCCCTGGACGCCTAAATGTGGGAGCAGATTTGCTGTCCAGACAGAACATACCGAGGGCGAGTGGAAACTCCACCCGAGGTAGTACAACAAATTTGGGAGAGATTTTACAGAGCAGAAGTGGACCTCTTAGCCTCTCAAGAGACTGCGCAATGTCCCTCTACTTCTCTCTGAGTCACCCAGCCCCCTGGGTCTGGGCGCGATGGCGCATACATGGCCCAGAATGTGTCGGTATGCTTTTCCCCGGTTTCTCTGCTCCGGGAGTCTTAGCCAGAGTTCAGCCAGCAAGGGTCTTGCCTCTTACTGATAGCGCCTCACTGGCCGAACAGGATTTGGTTCTCAGAAATTATATCTCTCCTCGACGGCTCGCCTTGGGCGATTCCGGACAGGAGGGACCTTCTGTCTCAGGCACAGGGGACGATATTTCATCCCGGCCCGAATTGTGAAACCTTTCATGTCTGGCCCCTAAGGGTACCAAATGAGGTTCACAGGGTTTTCTCTTGAGGTTATTGAGACCATTTCAAGTGCTAGGGCTCCCTCCACTTGGAACTGATCTGGGTAGATTTTACAGGGCAGAAGAGGACCTCTTCAGCCTCTGTTGATAGCGCAATGTCTCCTCTACTTCTCCCGAGTCGCCCAGTCCCCCTCCCCTCCCCTTGGGAGGGGCTGAACGTAGTAACGCAAATGCACCTGCATGCGTTTCCTTCTACTAAAGTTCTTATTACAGAACCAGCTAACTGCCAGTTTGTTTCAGTTCTGGATTTTCTGTAGAAAGAACTGTCAGCGGGCACTTGCCTCGCCACTGCCAGGTTCTATGTGGCCACTGCGGTTTGCCACGGCTTGGTGGGCGGGGTGCCCTCAAAGAGGCATCCTCATTATTGCCCGGGCCTACGAGGTGCGTGGTCAAGCTTCGCCAGTAGGTTTCAGGGCGCACTCTACCAGAGGGCTCTCCTCCTCTAAAACCTTGGCTAGAGGTCTCCCTCTGCAGCAAGTTTGTGATGCGGCAGGTTGTCCTCTCCGCACACATTCATTGGATTTTTATAGTTTGGATGTTTTGCCACTCCGGGCTCTTATGCCCTTGAGTCGACATCTCAAGCTCATGTCTGGACAAGTTTGTGATGCGGCAGGCTGGTCCTCTCCGCTCACATTCATCAGTTTTTATGACAAGTTTGTGTTGCGATAGGGTTCTCTTCAGCACACATTCATCGAACTTTATGGGTTAGATGCTTTGCTACTCCGGACTCTTATGTCCTTGAGTCGACATCTCAGCCCATGCCTAAACAAGTTTGTGATGCGGCAGGTTGTCCCCTCCGCACACATTCATTGCACCTTTTTAGTTTGGATGTTCTGCACTCCGGGCTCTTATGCCCTTGAGTCGACATCTCAGCTCATACCTGAACAAGTTTGTGATGCGGCAGGCTGGCCCTCTCTGCTCACATTCATCAGTTTTTATGACAGGTTTGTGGTGCGATAGGGTTCTCTTAGCACACATTCATCGAACTTTATGGGTTAGATGCTTTGCTACTCTGGGCTCTTATGCCCTTGAGTCGACATCTCAGCTCATGCCTGAACAAGTTTGTGATGCGGCAGGCTTGTCCTCTCCGCTCACATTCATCAGTTTTATGACAAGTTTGTGTTGCGACAGGGTTCTCTTCGCACACATTCATCGAACTTTATGGGCTAGATGCTTTGCTACTCCGGGCTCTTATGCCCTTGAGTCGGCATCTCAGCCCATGCCTAAACAAGTGTGTGATGCGGCAGGTTGTCCTCTCCGCACACATTCATTGGACTTTTTAGTTTGGATGTTCTGCACTCCGGGCTCTTATGCCCTTGAGTCGACATCTCAGCTCATACCTGAACAAGTTTGTGATGCGGCAGGCTGGCCCTCTCGCTCACATTCATCAGTTTTATGACAGGTTTGTGGTGCGATAGGGTTCTCTTCGCACACATTCATCGAGCTTTATGGGCTAGATGCTTTGCTACTCCGGGCTCTTATGCCCTTGAGTCGGCATCTCAGCCCATGCCTAAACAAGTGTGTGATGCGGCAGGTTGTCCTCTCCGCACACATTCATTGGACCTTTTTAGTTTGGATGTTCTGCACTCCGGGCTCTTATGCCCTTGAGTCGACATCTCAGCTCATGCCTGAACAAGTTTGTGATGCGGCAGGCTGTTCCTCTCCGCACACATTCATCAAAATTGAATGGTTTAGATGTTTATGCTACTCCGGGCTCTTATGCCCTTGAGTCGACATCTGAAGCTCATGTCTGAGACCTCTCGCGTTTTTGTGAGTACACTGCACAACCGTAGGGGTCCGGACAGCCCCAAGTGCGGCGGCGTGGGTATTGCGTTCCCCTAGCGCTTAGCAGCGCAACATCGTAGTGAAGCCTTTTGTAAAGGGAACGTCTCGGGTTACATGTGTAACCCTTGTTCCCTGAAAAAGGCGGAACGAGATGTTGCGCTGCTTTGCCGCACTGGGGCGTCCCAGGACTGCTCTTCAAAAAGAAGTATCTGACGACACCTGGTGACGTATCCATTTATAGCCTGGCCTCAGGTGCATCTAATGATTACATCAGCCGAGGCTATAAATTCCGGTCAATGTTCATTGACGTGTTCCACACATTTATTCAGCTCGGCTCACAGCTAAAGCTGTTCCCCTAGCGCTTAGCAGCGCAACATCTCGTTCCGCCTTTTTCAGGGAACAAGGGTTACACATGTAACCCGAGACGTTTCCCAACATTCAAAATCTAATGGTCAACATTAGAATGCTTTTAAATATTTGTTTGCATTTGTCGGGGCAGTGTGAACTATCCTGTAGACAGTCGTTTTAATCATTTGAAATAAATATGCATAATTAGAGCCCAGCTTAAAAACTTTGATTTGTGCTCTTGAGTTTGTCACATCTGATTGATGCTCTCAAGTTGGCCACAGCTAGTCATATTCCAAGAAGAAGGGACACTAGCAGACGCTAGACAAACTTGCACCTGGAAGGAAAGCCTGCAGCTGAGATACGAATGGTTTCAAGGACTCCACACGCTCGGAGTTGCTGAACGGCTCGATGGGGGTCCATCCTACAGAAAGAGAGAGAGAGAACTACAATGACCCAGTATTACACACCTGGAAAGATGCTTTGCAGTGGATTACAGTATCTCTGAATTCAGCTTACTGACATAAAGGGGGCTTTAAGGTCATTTGGTTTGATGCAGCGCACGTAGTGTGGGGTGGTGGCGTTCAAAGTGCCCATGAGTAGGTGTAGAGAATTCCGGAACTAAAAATGAGAGGAAGGAAAGCAATATGCATAGAAAATTACACTGCAATTACACACACAAAAATATATTATTCTATGACAAGATTTGGCTGAATAATCTCTCAATAGAGCTCAACAGTCACCGCCAAATTCCAATAAGTATTTTTCCCATCAACTTTCTCCATGGGGATTTAAAATAAATTCTAAGCCATGAACCAAACAAACCAGCTCCGTGGTGAATAAAAACATGACATATTTTGATTTGAAGCAAAAAGAGTATGACAAGGAACATGACTGTTTACATATATTATTTCACAATGGGATGAACAACAAGCATTGCGAATGCTGTAATCGAATAAAAAAAGATGGTACATCTTTTATATACACACACAAACACACATACACACAAGATATATAGATATATACAAATAAGGAATGTCAAAACATTTTGAAACATGGATTATTGATTGTCACGTTATTTTCTCTATATGTTTTTGACATATTAATATTAGCTGATAATTCAATTAGAAGCCTAATTTGTGTGCTTTCCAATTTACTATCCGTTGGTCTCCCGTTTAATGTAGTTTAAAGTAATAGATTTGAGAGGCAACAAGAGGGTAATATAACATTTATTGTATTTAATACTGAAAGACCTGTCAATGTGGTGCAGGTGGCACAAAAAATCTGTGAATCTAGACCCCGTACACACAGAAGTTATGAAGGATTTTGTACTTCTTCGAGAATGAACAAAGTGACATTGATGAGTTTGCAGGTTAGTGTATGAAACTGGTGTAACTACACAAACTGAACTATTAGAAAGGGGAATATTTATTTTCTCCAAATAGGCTTCATTCAAGCTGTCAAACCACTAAAAGACATACTTGTTACTGAAAATACATTGTGTAGGCTATATGAAAGATATATATATATACACACAATATATTATCCAGTGATGGAGTAAATCATGTCTATGTCCTTTGATAATGATATGGGGCAAATTGAATGGAAAACTATGAGAGTTGCACTCTGTTGCACAGCATAATTTTGAGCAGCCTCCAGATTCGTAGACAGATGGTGAGAGGCGGTGGTGGTGTGCGAACCTTCATAGAAAATAATTGTTCTGAATTTTAGAATGCGCCATGTCGTCCACCAGACGTGTCCGTCGTGCGACCCATTTAAGTTATTCTGCTGCTTATACACTACCAACGTTATGTTGAGAAATATGTATGAAGAGACAGAAATTAATGTGCAACAATTAGCCCTATTTATATCTGAAATATTTGTTTGATTATTGATACATGAAGCCTAATACAAATATATAAGTCGTTTGAGGTTAATGGAAGATTACATCTCGCGGAGTGGGCGGTTGCTGCAACTTCTCTAATTTGTGGATCTCTCTTCAGGATTAGGAGTTGTGTTGTTCAGCACTGGGAATTGATCTATTAAACACATTGTCTTCACATTGACCTATTGGCTTATACTGAAGAATAAATCATAATTTAACAACATCTGAGCTCATAGCAGTTCTGTCTTAGAAGGTTTATACATTATCGATGGAGAAAATGAATGGGATTTTTACTTCTGGAACCCTACTGTTGCACTATATAGTAGAAATTCTGATGAAAGGCAGTGAAAGCACAGAGACTGGGTCCTATCTAACCTGTAGTCCAACCGATTTCTTGTGCTCCCTGAAAGACTGAGTGGGCCGTTTAAACTCTGCACGACCAGATGGTGCCGTGGTGCTCGGAGCTGTAGGTGTTTCCTCATCCTGGAAGAGCTCGGCAAGCAAGGCGAACTGTGGGTAAACAGTAAAGCCTTTAAACCGAGTGAGATATACAAGACACAGTATTGCATTTGTGAAAATTACACTGTTTAGTAAGTGTTTTTCAACACTAGTCTAACACCAAAGGATCACAAAGTGATCAACAGATGGCAGTATTTCTCTTAAGCCATCATGAAAAGTCAAGATAATTTTAAGCCACTGACGAAGAAAATAATACCATTTTCACAAGCTGTAACATGTTTCTGCTTTTCTTCTAAAGAATGTGGAGAGCCATAAATATGTTTGGTTTGGAGCTATGTTGAAGTGAACACACCTTGCTTGCCTTTAGTACATTAATTTGCTCTTCATTGAACAATACAATATATATTATTCTTTTCCAAAAATCCAACACACTGGTATTCAACCTGAAACAGAAATAGTGAGATTTAAAGTGGGACTTGCAGAATTTGTAAATGGCCACAAAAGGGCAAATTTCTTGCTGTGGCAGGGAGTGACGCCCATGTACCTTGTCTGCAAAGTGCTGGATGATGAAAGCTTGGTTAGACATACAAGGTTTCTCAAAGTGAGAGCTTTTCTTCAGGTGAGTGTTGTACAGCTTTTGTGCCCAAGAGTCATCGGAACCACTTGGCATCTGAAAGCATCCAATCAGGTTTTTTTTTTATTGTACTTGCATAAACTAATATAGAACCCAAATTAAAACGCAGAGTCCAAAAGTCTGAGACCACATTGAAAATATGGGATTCAAAACCTGGAAATAAACATTAAGCATTCAGAGTTTGACAAATGTAACGTAAATATTTTATGATGTAAAACATAGAAATATACATTGACCATGATAACATTTTTGTACAAAGGTCACTTAAATTGCTATGCTGATAATGTCATTTGCAAAGGAAAAACTAATAAAAGCATTTTCACTAGTGGTCTCAGACTTTTGGACTGCACTGTAAAATTTATAAAAACTTTTTACAGTGCATTCTTCGTCTAAAAGATCTAGCAAGCCCATCTTGGCCTCGATCAGGTTAATGAAGGGTTGGTTGTCGTAGAAATCGATGAGCGTCCATGGAATCTGCTCCTTCATGTACTCGTCTTGCTCTAGTTTAAAGACGTGCTGGAGGGTAAATGCGTTCTGTGAGTTATGATGTGCTTGGACACGACTGATCATTTCATGAACGCTCATTTGCAGCTGGAGCAGCTGACTCGTGTTTAAAAAACGCTGACCATGTTAAACTGCTGCTGGAGCTTCTCGTTGGCATAATTGATGCAGAATTGTTTGAAGCAGTTCAGTTCGAACGTCTCAAACCTGCGCACACAAAATGAAATAGTTGGGGAGTAAATAATCAGACATGCATGAGAGAAAACAAAGCATGCAGTTAAAAGTGAGGGCTTTTCATTTCTTGCACCTCTAGTTGCACAAAATGGAATTGCAATGCTAATTAGCCAACTAAAAGATGATAATCATTCAACAGTTCAAATTATAAGGCAAATATTAACATTTGATAATCAAAAACTAGAACCTCACCCACCCATAGATGTCTAGGACACCGATGAACGAGTACGGTTTGGAGGAAGTGCTCAGGGCCATGTTGACCTTCCCAACAATCCACGAGAAGAGTTTGGCGTAAATGTGCTTTGAGAGAGCGTCGCGGCCGTTTACAGCCTCCATTCTGGTTACAGGCTTGTTCAAGGTTTCTGTGGCAGTCTTGAGTTTTTTGTGGCACAACCAGTGAACCATAGACTCGTACGATACCTCAGTAAGGTCACAGAAAACTGCCAGGTGGCCATTTTCATCCTGTAGTCAATACAAAATATATAATATGTATATAGTGTAGACTCAATTCACAAAAATGTAGAAGAAATAAAATAATCAAGTAATCAACAATTTGGGAAACATTAAATAAATATCTAGCATGTTTACATGCACAATCTTACACTGATCATGCTTAATAAGCCATTGACTTGTGTCGTCATATAAATAAATTAAAAGTTTTTCCGGAGTATGGTAAAATAAAAAGGCAGACTTTTGCCTATTATCCCAGCTGATGTCATTACTATTATTTTTTTAACCCCTCACTTCCAACCATCATATAAAGACTTTTCTCGATCCAATCAGTTCCCATGCATGACATCAAGTCCTACTATGCTTTTTTTCACATTGAATATTCTTCATAAATTTCACCTTCATAATATAGTTTCACTATAAAAGACACATTATGGAAGTAAAATGGTTTTTAAAATGGACTTTAATTAATCCCCTCATTGTCACTGTGACTCACAGAGATGGCACAGCTTGATGATCCCCTCTCCTTCACTTCCACATTCCCCAGATGAAGAATACCAGACAGGATTTGGAATAAACCCATTTGGTGTGTCTCAGTAATTCCTGGAATTAGCAGATACGGACACGTTTGTAGTTGAATGACAAACTTTTATAACATGGTCAATTATTACATTTATATTTAGTCATTTTGCAGATGAAGGAACGCCACCTTCAATGCCAACTTATTATCCCAGCCAACCCGTCTCTTCACCACAACCTAACTATTCATCTTGGTTCAGCAACATTTACACCAACCAGAACAGCTCAGAACCTGGGAGTAGTGGTAGATGACCAGCTTCATTTTACCGCCCACATCTCATCAATCACCCGGTCTTGCAGATTTGCGTATTACAACATCAGGAAAATTAGACCTTTTCTGTCTGAATATGCTGCGTAGCTCCTGGTCCAAGCTCTGGTAATTTTAAGACTGGACTACTGTAATGCTTTGTTGACTGGCCTCCCAGCTAACACAGTTAAGCCACTGCAGATGGTCTAGAATGCAGCAGCGCATCTGGTCTTCAATCGGCCAAAAAAGGCTCGTGTCACTTCACTCTTGATTTCATTCCACTGGCAACCAGTAGCTGCCTACATATGGCATTCAGGACAGCCAATGGAACCGCACACACTTCAATTCATTTCTACAGGTCTATGCTCCAACTTGCTCTCTGCCATCAATGAATGAGCGGCACCAAGTGGTCCCATAACAAAATAGCTAAAAGTCTATTTCACGATCGTTCACTTTCTCGGTTCCTCTGTAGTGGAATGAGCTTCCAACACTCACATGATCTGTTGATACTATTTTAACATTCAAGAACCAGCTTAAAACACATCTGTTCGGCGAGCACTACAGAACTAACTAACTTCTGCGCTAGTGCCTACACTACTCCAGCCACCTTGAAAAATTGGCAGTACAACACTGCATATGTTGTTGAACTTTTATGACAAATTGCTCACTATGTTCCTCATTTTTAAGTTGTTTTGGACAAAAGTGTCTGCACAATGACTAAAGGTAAATTTAAGTATTAACAATCTGATACATATTATAGAAAGACATAATGGATCTTTGTGTACAGATAGTGGAAATCCAACTGTCACAGGACATATTACATTTAGAAATCATCAATACCCAACAGTGAAAAGGATTTCCTAGTGGCCTGCATCTCCTTCAGGTCATTCACTCCCTCTATGAGAGGGCTTCTGCCTTGATTAGTGTAGGGAAAGTCATCTGCACTATCTTAAGAGAAACACTGGTTACTCACAAGGAAAACAAATCAACCCTCAGGACAAGTATTGAATGATTAGAGGATTTTCTTACTACTGGCAGAAACAACTCACAAGCTTGAAAGCCAAAACAGCAGATGACTTGAAGTTTCAATAACATTTATAACCCAGTCAAATGGAGACACTAATCATCTTCTTGTTTGTTCATTATAAACTTAAGCCTAATTGAACAAGGCAGAGTAGGTACAGTATCATACCTAACTTCAAAGGTTCAAACTCGGGTAAATGGCCGCAGGCACAGAGCTGATAGAAGATATGATAGTTTCTTTCCTCTCTCACCTAAAGTAAGAAAAAACCCTGATCACTTACTCAATAGTATGCAAGCTGCATTCATCAGAATTAATATTATTCTGATATTAAAAGCGAATGCGCATTATTGCATTAAATTGTGACTTACATGTCATTAAACTTAGAATGCAAAAAAATAGTATTTAATAGAAATAAATAAAAACATAAAAGATAAATAAGGCTGTAACCTGGAACACCACTCTTGACTTTTCCAGAAGGTATGTCCTCATGTTGGCCCCAATGATGTGGTGTTTCCTGTCGAACCCAATCTCGATATACTTCCCAAATCGACTACTGTTGTCATTTCTTGTTGTCTTGGAATTTCCTATCGCCTTCATATAGAGGAGTACAAAAACAAGAACCATGTGCAAATCCTATATTTTATTGTATAAGTAATTTTGAAAGCGTCTAGGTTCTCTTATCCCAGTAGGTTTGGTCATACCTCCATGATGGGGCTGGACGCCAGCACTTTTTCCTCCACACTGGCTTCTGCAGAAGAGCTGACCGTTGCGAAATAACGCATGGCATATTTGGCAGACACAGTCTTCCCAGCTCCAGATTCTCCACTTACGATGATGGATTGATTCTTCTCATCTCTTACAAGAGGGCGAACACATATGAACAGCTCAGTAATGTCTTTCATAAACTGTGGATATTTAATATTATCCATTCCAAACTATGCCATAAGTTGTATAAAATTCCATAGTTAATCCTATAAACCTTTTTTTATACAGATCGATAAATTCTATATGAACAACAGTGTTGGGTAAGTTACTCTAAAAAAGTAATTAATTACTAACTATGAATTACATCTTCTACAGTGTAATTAGATTACTTTACTAATAACTCTGTCTGAAAATTAATTGCATTACTTGCAGTTGAAGTCAGAAGTTTACATACACCTTAGCCAAATACATTTAATCTCCTCCACAATTCCTGATATTTAATGTTAGAAAACATTCCCTGTCTTAGGTGAGTTAGGATCACTACTTTATTTTAAGAATGTGAAATGTCAGAATAATGGTAGAGAGAATTATTTATTTCAGCTTTTATTTCATTCATCACATTCCCAGTGGGTCAGAAGTTTACATACACTTTGTTAGTATTTGGAAGCATTGTCTTTAAATTGTTCAACTTGGGTCAAACGTTTGGGTAGCCCTCTACAACTTCTCACATATGTTTCTGGAATTTTGGCCCATTCCTCCAAACAGAACTGGTCTGTAGTCAGGTTTGTAGGCCTCCTTGCTCACACACACTTTTTATTTTTTCGATTGTCAGGGCTTTGTGATGGCCACTCCAACACCTTGACTTTGTTCTGCTTAAGCAATTTTGCCACAAATGTGGCAAAAACCCCTGGCTTGAGGTCATTGTCCATTTGGAAGACCCATTTGCGACCGAGCTTTAACTTTCTGGCTGATGTCTTGAGATGTTGCTTCAAAATATCCACATAATTTCCTTCCTCATGATGCCATATATTTTGTGAAGTGCACCAGTCCCTCCTGCAGCAAAGCACCCCCACAGCATGATGCTACCACCCCCATGCTTCACAGTTGGGATGGTGTTCTTTGGCTTGCAAGCCTCACCCTTTTTCCTCCAAACATAACGATGGTCATTATAGCCAAGCAATAAAAATTTTGTTTCATTAGATCAGAGGACATTTCTCCAAAAAGTAAGATCTTTGTACCCATGTGCACTTGCAAACTGTAGTCTGGCTTTTTATGGTGGTTTTGGAGCAGTGGCTTCTTCCTTACTGTGCAGCCTTTCAGGTTATATCGGTATAAGACTCATTTTACTGTGGATATAGATACTTGTCTACTGTTGTTCTGGGATTGATTTGCACTTTTGCACCAATCTACGTTCATCTCTAGGAGACAGAATGCATCTCCTTCCTGAGTGGTATGATGGCTGCGTGGTCCCATGGCGTTTATACTAGTGTACTATTGTTTGTACAGATGAGCGTGGTACCTTCAGGCATTTGTACATTGCTCCTAAGGATGAACCAGACTTTTCTGAGGTCTTGGCAGATTTCTTTGGATTTTCCCATGATGTCAGGCCTTAAAATACATCCACAGGTACACCTCCAGTTCAGTACACCTCCTATCAGAAGCTAACTGGCTAATTGTCTAAAAGGCATGATATAATTTTCTGGAATTTTCCAAACTGCTTAAAGGCACAGTTAACTTGGTGTTTGTAAACTTCTGAACCACTAGAATTGTGATATTAATTAAAGTGAAACAATCTGTCTGTAAACAATTGTTGGAAAAATTACTCATGTCATGCACAAAGTAGATATCCTAAATGAATTGACAAAACTATAGTTTGAGTCGAGTCATTTTTTTGTTGTAAATAAATAACCTTGGGAGAATCCAGACTTACTGTGGTGCCAGTTCCCCGCTGACTAACTTGCATTAATATAATGCCAATATTACATATGTATAGTGCAAGTCATGGTTTATTAACTAAGTAACTGTTAAGGGTCAGTGTTTAAACATCGATTGTGTTTGAACTGTAAGATTATTGACTAATGTCTTTGAAGTCCATCCTGGATTAACTGCAGAGGTTCACATAGATGCAATTGTCCTTGTTAGTCAGCTGATGAAGGCTTTTGTTGGCAATTAATTGGTAGTCTATGTATTCCGTTATAATAGTGCAGTCCACCATTAGACCGAGGTGATGCAGGCAGAGATAAAGTGTATGTAAACTTCTGACTTCAACTGTTTATTAATTACTTTCTAAAACCCTTATCAACCTTGACCAGATGTAAAATACAAGGATAGACATGAAATTGTTCTTTTAATACTTTCAAGTAAATCATATAAAATCAAATAAATTATTCATGAACTGGCCAAAGAATTTAAGGGCCTTAAATTAGAAAACATTTCAATTGATTAACATTTAACATTTATGCATTTGGCAGACGCTTTTATCCAAAGTGACTTACAGTGCACTTATTACAGGGACAATCCCCCTAGAGCAACCTGGAGTTAAGTGCCTTGCTCAAGGGCCCAACAGTGGCAATCTTAGTGGTGCTGGGGCTTGAACCCCCAACCTTCTGGTCAGTAACCCTGAGCCTCAACCACTGAGCCACCACTGTCCATCCATCCATCCATCTTCAACCGCTTATCCGAAGTCGGGTCACGGGGGCAGCTGCTCCAGCAGGGGGCCCCAAACTTCCCTATCCCGAGCCACATTAACCAGCTCTGGCTGGGGGACCCCGAGGCGTTCCCAGGCCAGTTTGGAGATGTAATCTCTCCATCTAATCCTGGGTCTTCCCCGAGGCCTCCTCCCAGCTGGACGTGCCTTACCAGATGCCCAAACCACATCAACTGACTCCTTTCGACGCAAAGGAGCAACGGCTCTACTCCGAGCTCCTCACGGATGACTGAGCTCCTCACTCTATCTCTAAGGGAGAAGCCCGCCACCCTTCTGAGGATGCCCATTTCGGCCGCTTGTACTCGCGACCTAGTTCTTTCGGTCATGACCCAGCCTTCATGACCATAGGTGAGGGTAGGAACAAAAATTGACCGGTAGATCGAGAGCTTTACATTCCGGCTCAGCTCTCTTTTCGTGACAATGGTGCGATAGAGCGAGTGCAATACCGCCCCCGCTGCCCCGATTCTCCGGCCAACCTCCCGCACCATTGTCCCCTCACTCGTGAACAAGACCCCGAGGTACTTGAACTCCTTCACTTGGGGCAATACCTCCTTCACCTACCTGGAGTTCGCACTCCATCGGTTTCCTGCTGATTATTGTTTTATATAGAATTCTTCTATAGTCTATACAGTATTTAACACAATCACATCAGAAGTAACTGTAACATAAGTAACTCTTTTCAATGAAAATGTAATTTAACTACAGTAATTAATTACCAAGTAATGCATGACACCCACCACTGATGAACCTTATAGAGAGATCTTCCTATACCAATACATTTCTATCAGCTGTATCCACCCATACCTGGCCATCTGTTTATAGGCCTCCTCTGCCACAGCAAAGATATGAGGGTCCATATCGCCCATATTCTGCCTACTGTATGCATTGATGATGTCAGCTCCATAGATCTGAAGACTTTCATAAGGATTGATGGCGACCAGGATGATGCCTGTTTTTATAACACAAACTATTAGCAAGTTTTCCTACTAATAAAAATGTAACTTCTGGAGTGATGTGTCAAAAGTCAAAGCTGAAGTCTTTTCAGCTCCTTTTGTAACTTTGCACTCTGTATGCAAAACCTGTTAGTCTAAGAACACGAGTTAATAACTCAAAGTCTAATTTATGGTGCAGTACAGATGACAAAATCTCAAACGGGTCATATTTTATGATTCATATTCATTAGTAATATCTGACGCATGTCGGAGCTACAAAGTCCTCAAGATCAGCTGGACTGATTGTGTGATTGGTTCCTGATTACCGCAGTATGTGTAGATAAGCTTGGAGTCTGTGAATCGGACACAGAGGTTGTGCAGCACGGCTGGTTCATGGAGGTAGCTGAGAGCCGTAAGGTCATTCTCGCCCACCAGGATGACTGGGTTACGGAGGTGAGGCAGGACGTCATACTTTGAGACCAGCTTATATTCCAACTCCTGCAAAAAGATGCTAGAGCTCAGTTAAAACCACTGCAGAGAACCATAAATGTGCTTTGGGGTGAGTTACATCTCATATTTCATGCAACAGTATTTCATGACCACATAAAGCCAGTAAACTAAGGATCCCATGTAAATATATGGTGTAACGTTTAACAAATTGCCGTTTACATTAAATGAACTCCAGTCCCTCATCATTCCTCCAAATGTCACACTTGTATTGAACCCAAAATATTCACTACATTTAGTAAGCTTATATTGTCATGTTTGTATACCCATTTTGGATGGGTAAATGGAGCATAACTTGCTTAAAATCAGAGTTCTTCTATCAAACGAAGAACAGCAGGTCAGGGTATATGAGAAAATGATTCAAAGACTGTCTCTCACTGTGCCGTCCTCCAGCTGTAGATGTAGTACAGTTTCTCCAGGGCTGTAGTCTGCGGTGAGCTCTGCTGATCTCCACACCTCTGTGGTGTCTGGGATCCAGACTCGAGCATACTGAACAACACAGGGTGAGAACTTGGTTTGAATAATGTTATTAACTGCAATTCAAAGAATATGTTAAATGGTCAAATAAAACAAATATTTAACTCTTACCCCCCTAAAACCCATGTTTTATATCCAGCGTCTGGCATTTTATCAATGCAATGTGCAATTTAAGCATATGAAAAATAGCCAAATTTAAATGTGATTTAAAATTTGTTTATTTTTCCCATTTATTGTCAAAGTCTTTATCTTTTTTTATTACATCAAGCATCTTATGTTATCAATGCATTGTGCAATTTAAAGCATATTAATGGTCAAATTTAAAAAAAATTAAATAAAAAAAATCCCAAAACTTGTTCACCCCATTTATTTGTAAAAGTTGTTTTTCTTTTTTTGTTATATCAAGCATCTGCCTGTCTTACCAATGAATTGTGAAATTTTCATCTTTTTACATTTTTTCCCAATTATTGTCAACTTTTTTTTTATTGTTTTGAAGCATCTTGCTTATCAATGCATTGTGCAATATAACGAATATGAAATATTGTCAAATTAACATAATTATCCCCCATTTATTGCAAAAGTTTTTTTTTTGTTATTTAAAAAAAAAAAAAAAAAGGTTAATTTTCACATTAGACAAATTTATATTTTTTTATATCAAGCATCTGGTTGTCTTATCAATGCTTTGCGCAATTTAAAGCATATGAAAAATTGTCAAATATACATATTTATTTTTATCCTTTTACTTTTTTCCCCCATTTATTATAAAAGTTTTTTTTCTTTATTGTTATATCAAGCATCGGACTGTCTTATCAGTGAATTGTGAAATTCAATGCACATGATACATTTTGACATTTTAATTTTTTTCCCATTTAGTCGAAGTTTTTTCTTCTCACTCATTGTGAAAGTTGTTTTTCATTCTATTCTATTCTTTTTTTTTTTTTTATTAAAATTTACATAAAAATGTTCCACTTTTTTATTTCTCCCATTATAAAGTTTAATTTATTTTTTCTTTTTTTTTTCCAGCAATTCAAAGCATATAAAAATAGATACATTTACATATTTTACCCCTTTATAATTTTTTTCTCATTTATTATCATTGTGCAATGTATTTATTTTTTTTTTTTCAAATTTTTCCCATATAGTAAAAGTTTAGTTTTTCTGCTTGTCTTTTCAAAGCCCTGAATACACTCGTATTAAAAACAAGTTTTATTAGTTGTTTGTTTGGAGAGTAACCGTTGATTTTTGTGAAACCCGCTTTAAAATCTAATTGACCATTTCAAACACCCACACAATCAGCAGGAAGGTGCTGTGTATAGCTTCAACAGTCCGGCTGATACAATGTTTACACACAAGCTTGCCACACTCGCTCATGTGTGAAATGCAACGGTTTAAACGGTTTAAACGCTCTCATACCTTTGAATACAGATCCAGCGCTGCCAATGCGCTCCGCTTTAACTCCTCCATAGATTAACTGTTTCCAAATAATATTTGAGCTTGGTGGATCAAAACGATTTAAAATATCAGGACGTTAAACCGTACAAAACGTATATCTGTAGACTAAAAAGTATATTAATTTAAATCTATTAATGTCAAGAATATCTATTTGGTATCTAGTAATCACACACGCCTGTGATTGGTCCATCCTTACTAGCGCTGAGAAACGTAACAGTTACCACGTGACCACGTTGAAGATTTGCTGCCTCATCAGCGTTCTGAACAATAATGAACACCTCAGTAATGACACTTGGAAACGGTTTCATCGCTATTGAATTAAAAAAATAAAAAATAAACAGTAATTACTTAAAACAAGAAAACAATTATTTAGGTCTCTCATACCTGACCAATGAAGGGACGTATGTGCAGTTAAGCCACGCCCATTTCGTTATATGTTTTTCAAGCACTACCATTCTATCTGCTTATTTGATTTCTATGAGGTAATCATATCGATCCACGATTACTCGCGGTGGCAATGAACGAAGCAGAAACAGCGTCACGTCACTATATTTTATTGAGAATTGTGTTTTATGCATGTTTAATGACTCTTATATGTACATATGGTCTGGAAAACACATCATTATACCACATATTCCACAACGCCTAATGCAGGATTATATTTGCCCTAGTATCTGTAATCATCTTAATTTGTCCAATACTGGGTGGTTGAAAATTGAGGTTATTCACAGCTAATTTACCTGCAAGACAAAAGAATAAAAAAAGCTTGATCGGACAGGACATGTGCAAAAGTATTTTATTTACATAATCAAATGGCACAGTAAACATTTGTACAGCTCACATAAATCGTTTATTTGTGACGAGAACATAACCCAAACGACCCAGTGGAGAGCTCAACAGTCTCTCATCATTTTGGTTAAACAAACATCGCCCGAGAGAAACAGAACGACAGTTTTAAGGCCATTTACAGGTAGGCGACAAACGAAAGAAGAGCTTTTAGCTTTTCTTCAGCTCAACCAACGAATGTTTATGAGGTCCGGCCTTTCGTTTCTTCTAAGAGACACAGTTTTGAAGGTTTAAGAAATGGTGGATTCAATTCCAGTCAATTTTGTCAAGCACCTAGTACATATTTCAAGACAAGCATTGAAAAAGCTAGTGAAAAAGTGTAAAACCCTAAAATATGCTAATGCTACTCATCTGACCATATGCTACTCATCTAATATGCTACTCATCTGACCGTATAGTCAAATCCGAGAGTAAAGGTAGCAGCGGTCTACACATATCTCTATTTATCAAAACATGTTATTTTGAGAGCATTTCTACAGTCAAAGACATAAAGAGTAAGAAAAGAAGGTGTTAACAGCAAAAGAAAGACATAAACAAAAAAACATAATGAAGGCATCAAGATGTCTCTACAGTCCTCATTAGATGGCAAGTTTGCTGGCCACCAGAGATTGCTTCCTTTGGGGCAGGTCCTGAGGGGTGGGAATGTGGTCTCCAGTTATCTCGGTCTTCTCTGACGATGCTGTCGGAAGCTGTTTGTTCTTCATCTTGGCTTTGGCCATGTTATAGTCACCCGAGTCGAAGTATTTTTGCTGCAAACAGTGGAAAACATTGCTCATGAAAGCATCAGATGGCTATTTATAATCAATAGACTGAAGCTTTTTTCTCAGTTATTGATTGAAATGAAAGCTCACAGGCCGATGTATGAACTTACCCCCTTCTGTAATCTTTTCCGCAACATATCCGACCCACCGGGCCTGGTCCCCAAATGTGGGTAACGTGCCTTCAGCTTGGCCTCCTCAGCTTTCTCTGGACTTACAACGGTGTCGTGCATCTCCTACATAAAATGTGGGGAAGAACACAATTTTAAATTCCATTTCTGATACCAAAGGAAACTATTTGGTGCAGTCAAATCATTATTGGGGCCAATGATTACTTGTTGTCCTTAAGCTATTTTGTTAGAACTTTGGAGGTATGTTTGTGGTCATTGTCCATTTGGAAGACCAATTTGTGAAGAAGCTTTATCTTCCTGGCTGATGTCTTCAGATGTTGCTTCAATATATCCACATAATTTCCCTTCCTCATGATGCCATGTTTTTTGTGAAGTGCACCAGTCTCTCCTGTAGCAAAACACCCCCACAACATGATGCTTCCACCCCCATGCTTCACGGTTGGGATGGTGTTCTTCGACTTGCAAACCTCACCCTTTTCCCTCCAAACATAACGATGCTCATTATGGCCAAAAAGTCACATCACACAAGAGGACATTTCTCCAAAAGTAAGATCTACTTTTCAAACTACATTCATCTCTAGGAGACAGAATGTGTCTCCTTCCTGAGCGATATGATGGCTGCGTGGTCCCATGGGGTTTATACGTGTGTACTATTGTTTGTACAGATGAACGTGGTACCTTCAGGCATTTGGAAATAGCTCCCATGGATGAACCAGACTTTTGGTCTTGGTTGATTTATATTGTTTTTCCCATGATGTCAAGCAAAGAGGTTCCGAGTTTGAAGGTAGGCCTTAAAATACATCCACAAGTACACCTCCAATTCAGTACACCTCCTATCAGAAGCTAATTGACTAAAAGGCATGACATAATTTTCTGGAATTTTCCAAGCTGCTTAAAGGCACAGTTAACTTGGTGTTTGTAAACTTCTGACCCACTGAAATTGTGTTATAGTCAATTAAAAGTGAAAAAATCTGTCTATAAACAATTGTGGAAAAATTACTCATGTCAGGCACAAAGTAGATCTCCTAAACGACTTGCCTAATCAATAGTTTGCTAATATTAAATGTGGAGTGGTTAAAAAAAATAGTTTTATTTACTTGTAATCTTCTGACTGTATCTAAACAAAAGCGCAGGTTTTTAAAAGACCAATAAAAAATTAAATCAAATTATATGCAAGGAAACACGTTATTTAACATGGTGCATAAGTCATGCATTTTGCAACCCACTAATAAATGCCTAAACATTTGAGATTTCTATACCTAAACTCGCCCAACTCTACATTTAATAAACCAGACATATTTCTAATATTAATTAAGCATGAATAAATTAGGTCTACGCTATTAAATCAACAAAATCACATTGTGATAGGCTGTTGCGGCCTCGTAATTCAACACATGTTTAATGCTCGAACCTGCTGCTCTTCTCTGCTCGCCTCCACTTCACTGGACATGACGTAAATTAAATGCAAATACAAAATAAAACACAACACTTAAAAACAGGACGGCGCTTGGATTTCTTTCGCCCAGAGTGAGCTTTGCGTTGGTATTGTGTCAGCAGCGCGTCTTCTGATGCTTCTGCTAACTAGAAAAGACTAAATATCTTCTTTGGGAGAAAGAAGAAACGCTTCTCGGATTAACTTGGAGCTGCACTGTCGTCTACCGCACTGGAGCAGTGTTGCCAACTATTTTCAATGGAAAGTAGCTAAAGCCTGCTCGAAAAGTAGCTAAATGTCGCCAGATGACGTCATGCGTCATTAGCATATTAATGACGTCATCGCGTCGTATTTGCATTCTGCCTAATTTGTCGGTACTGTAGCCTACTTCAGTTTATAATCTCCCCTAAACCGTGCTCATAATGTTTTTATATAAGTATATAGCCGAATGTCCATTAAAACGGTTCTCAATTACATATTTTCTGTTAGACAACGGCAGCTGCTATGTGATCACTGATTGGTTCCTGCTAACACAGCGTGCACATGCGCAGCTCATTCATGTCTATGTCCGCTGGCGTGCAGTCAACGGAATGTGCTGCTCCTCTCAGTCGCTCACTGAACAGAGCAGACGCAGCGGGGAAGTAAGACCTCACGCTTGCAGTACTGGCGATATTTGGAATTTGGAAAGTTGCTAAGGTTTGTCCAAAAAGTCGCTAGATTTGTCGCTAGACGCTTTTTTGAAAAAATGTCGCTAAAGGGGTCTGAAAAGTCGCTAAGTTGGCAACAATGCACTGGAGGTGCAACGCCACTTAAAAAAAACAAAAAACAAAAATGTTCAAATTAAAACAAAAAGTTATAGATAAGGGGAGACCAGGGCTAACTGTCACACGTGGAAGTTGTTACAAGCGCTACATATCAGTAACGATAACATTTGGAGCCAAAATTCTATGTTTGTTTTCTCTTGCAGTGGTTTTGTTTGTTTTCAAACAACAACACGGAAGCCCTCTTAAAGGTGCAGTCAGTCATTTTTTTCTCTCAGTCCTAAAGAAATTAATTGTAATTTTGAAATATATGTATAAAATCACAACTATTCACATGAGATGAAGACTCATATCAGTAACTGTATAAAAACTGTTTTATTCTACATGGAGAGGGTCCCTTATAGGGGGCTGTCATGTTAAAATATCACATGATCAGTTGAGTACTACTGGCTTAAAGGGACAGTTCACCCCTAAATGAAAATTCTATCATCATTTACTAATTTTCATGCCATCCCAGATGTGTATATCACTGTCTTCTGCTTACCACAACAATTTTAGAAGAATATCTCAGCTCTGTAGGTCACACTTTCAGAATGTGAAAGTAGAGATTTTTAGTAAAGAAAGACCTAAAAATGTATCTGTTTCTCACACACCTATTATACTGCATCTGAAGATATGGATTTAACCACTGGAGTCTTATGGATTGCTATTATACTGCCTTTATGTGATTTCCAAAGTTACCATTCACTTGCATTATCATATGTGTTTGACATTTTTTAGATTGATCAACTATAATGTTTGTTGGCGCAAAAAACATTTTGTGCATTTGTTGCTTTATACATTTTTTCATGTGATGGTGTCCCCTCCAGTGTACACATGAAACCCATGTCACTGATTTAATGGTTCCATTGTTACCCCCTATAGTAGCTACTGGGGCAAGTTGTCACAACAGGCCAATATGTGTATAATGAACCATATCTTTTTCCTGGGCATAAATGTGAAAATGTTCAATAGCTTTCTTTCTAGCCAAGACTTCAAGGTTTGTGGCCAAGCAGAAATTGACTTTAAAAATGTATCTTTCCCTGAGAAAAATTCACTTGAATAATAAATGTGACAACTAGTCACAGTCTCTTATGTTATAGGTACAACATGGTTTAAATAGATGTAATATACAATATAAATACATGTAGTTTATCTAAATGGACAGACGGACATACCATACTGCTGCAATATTGTGGCCATACTATTATAAATACATATTGTTCAAAGATACACTAAAACAATAAGCACATTACCATTAAAAATTATTTAATGTAAATACTTTGCAAAAATAGTTACATTTTGTTACATACTCTACAATGATGCAAATATAAATCATAGAGATTGAAAAATATGTTTTTAATAAACTTGAAATAAGACATTGGTCCATGGCATGTTTTGTTTCATGACTAAAAATATACATTGAATAAATCACTCTTGACATAATTTGGCTTAAATGGAGATAAATGTTATATATCATCCAGGATCAACTCCATGGGGGGATAGTTCTCATAGAACTGAGAAATCAGAATCTGGTCTATGACGTGAGAAAATGACCCATTAGCTCTGTATCCGTGACACTAGATAGTACAGCAAGAAGAAGAGCATCACAAGGCCAACAGACACGTAGCACAGGATCTTTCTGTTGTCTCGGCCAGACCGTACCATCATAGAAAACCTCTTCACACTTCCAGTCAAAAGGCCAGTTGCACTGAGAAAATTGGAGTCCTGAGCAAATAAGAAAGTCAAACAACTGTTGTGATAAGGAAGATGCCACATAGTTTATTTACAAAGAAACCACACCCATGTGCCAATACTTCAAATACATTAACACTGTGTTAACACCCACCATGCCATCCAGGTAGTTATTTTGATCCTCAGCCTCTTTGTCAATGTCATATGCTAACTGTGGATAAGACAAAACACTTTTAAATACAAGAATGCAACCACATATTCAGGACTTAGAAGACCAAATGTAAAAAAATCGAAACCACCATAATTTAAAAACACACACAATGTGAATATTGGGTGGTTATGGCACTGTTTAAACACCATACTACTGTGTATCACAATAATAAATTACATAAGCTATGCAAGTAGTGTGAGGTTGACTTACAGACTTCAGTCTAGAGACTTTACTCGCCAAATTATCTGCCAAAAGCTTGTTTTCAGCATCCAGCATATCGTCCACAGCGCCATGTCCTGTTCATTATTCAAAATATACTGATATTTAGACATTTTGAGAAAAGATACACCAACATTACATCACTTTCTCATTCATGTTTACTTACACTGGAGACAATATGAATGTTACTCTTTTTAGTCCTGATACACTTTTAACCCTTGTGTGTCAGTTTAAAAAAAAGTTACTCAGAGGTCCTTAGAGGACAAAAATGTCCACATAAAAAAAACACTGTATTATATATTAATATATATAATATTATTATTATTAATATAATATAAAAATATTATATATTAATATTTTTGGAAGCATCAGTCCTGATCATAACTACCAAATATTCATACATTTTCAGGATTTTAACCCTTTAAATGCCAGCTTGTTTACATAATGCCACTGTTGTTTATATATATACATATAAATATGTATTTCTGTGTGTGTGTGTATATATATATATATATATATATATAGTAGGTGTGTGTGTGTGTACACACACACACACACACGGACAGAAATTTCTCGATACACACATACAAAACACACTCTGACATCCATACCAACACACCCACACAATAGCTGCATTATTTATTCAGTTGGTCTGCAGTGCTCTATAATACATCAAACAGGAAAAAAGCATGTATTTGCTCCACAGGCTAAACATGAGAAAAATGGCGCTAACTGGTGGAAAAAATATATAGATTTGAAGCCAGGGCTCTGGAATTAAAGTATAATATAATAGAATTCGTAATTTTATTCTTTAATGCCACTGGGATCCTTTTAATGGGTTTGAATGAGGACATTTTTGTCCTTAAGTTCCTGCGTAACTATTTTGTGTACACAATGTATTGTAGATGTATTAGGAACTGAAGTTGAAATGTCAAAATTCCCCAAAAATACACCTTGGCATTAACAAAGCCAAAATGATAATAAAAAAAAAAATAAAAAGCCAAAAATGAAAAATAAAAAGGCCAAAACAATAATAATAATAAATTCAAAACCCGAAATTAAAAAGACAAAAATGTCCCGAAGGTCGCACAAGGGTTACATATCTAAATATAAGAATAAACTAGTTGAAACTAAAATAAAAGAGCATTTCAAAATAAAACATCACAAACTGCTACGTGTCACTCACCTCGATTCCAGGGATCAGACATTTTTAAAGAGCTAGTCGGCTAACAAACCTCCCAAAACGCTGTAAAATGTGTCCAAAACAACGGAAACGGATCACTTTCACTGTAAATGACTTCTAAAATAAATATCGGCACAACTAAATTCAACAGAAGAGTTGTCGATTTTAAAATAAGTGTACATTTGCCACGAAGCGACGGAACGAACCAAGCCGTGTCGCGGCGCAGCAGCAGCAGCAGCAGCAGCGGGGATTGTGGGATTTGTTGGTCCTCCAGTCACAGGACGCTGTCCGGTTACGTAAGGTTTACAGCTGCCAAGCTACCATCTGCCTGCATTTGTTTTAAACGTTCATATTTTGTTTATATAATTTTTAATAATTTCGATATGAAATAAAGCGTGCATGCTTCTATTGTGCTGGTAAGCATTTTTAATTGATAATGCATAACATTTATCATGCCGGCTTAATTGTTCTATAACAACGACTATCAAAATACAATAGCAGCAAATGCGTTATACATCAAATAATATTGTCATGGCCTTATTGGTTTATATAGTAAAGATGCATTAAAATGCTTTTAATAATATTGCGGTTGTCCTCCATCCCAGATGCACGACAACAACATTTAATATTAGGATGGAGATTTTAATTGTCATTAACTCTTATTTTAACTCATGTTTTGACATGAGGGGAATTTGTGACATGTTTCCTTCAAACTCCCAATGATCACTTACGTCAAGACAACTAGTGCCTTCTGAGTGCACTTACTTTGAATAATGTAGGATTATGTTTATACCGAGTTAGTTAAGTAATATGCATACATTTATCAGACATTTCACCCTTAATACATGCCTCGTGTCTTTAGTGACCCGGGACCTCTTTCCACTCCCTGTACCTTATCCATTTTTTGGAGTCATGCCGCACACCTCTTTAGTATTCCTCAACCTCTCTTTTCTAAATAGTGTACAAAATAAATGAGCAAAAATATTAAATAAATAATAAAAACATTTGTATAACTGCTTGATTACCAAAAGTATATAGGGTAATTAAAGACCTGCAATATGTAATAGGCTTTTGTTTGCACTTCCATAAATCATATTTTTATTATTATTTCATATCTATATAAGTTTACTATCACAGGATATATATTTCTTCGTTTATTACAAGAGAAGTGAATACTGTATTCATACAAATAAATACTATATCATGTTGATTTTCTGTGTGACAATGGTAAATGTATGTGTATCTTGTGTTATGTGTAGCTCAATATGTGTTTGACAGCTGATAAAAATTCAGTGTGGAAGTAATGAATCCTGTTCTTTAATTTAATGCATCATCTCTTTGATATATGACAAATCAAAAATCAAACTATATCATAATATAGTATATTGTATGTCGTATGAAAATGTTTTAAGAATGTGACACTATCTGGGTATTTTGTTGATCCATTTGTGATAGATATAAGTGCAGGGTCGCTAAAGACTTAAGTATGTAAGAATGTTCATGCATTTAAGGGTTAAATGAGATTTTCATAATACAAATTCAGTTATCATAGAATCTACTAAGTTTAATTATGAAATACCTTATTTAGGTAGTTATTTACAGAATATTTTGTAATGGAAATAATGTTTTCACCTACAGTATAAACAAATTTAAAACTTCTGTAGTTTTAAGCTACTGTAATTCACGAAATAACAAATGTATAATGCATCTATTCCTTCTTGTGGTTCTTTTGTTAGTGTGGAACACTGAACAGCCATTTATTATCAAAATGTTGGCCCGTAAAGGCCTTATGCCTGATGGGTTCCTGTTGACTCGACTCGCTGAGGATGCTGCACAACCCAGTCGCATCCGGCCAAAGTCACAGAGGGCACGTTTCATCACCAAGAGTGGCTCGTGTAATGTTGCCCACAAGAATATACGAGAACAGGTGGGGTGCTGTGCATTCAAATCAACACAACATCAAGCATTAGGTTTGATTGTTTAAAGGGATAGTTCACCCAGAAATGAAAAATCTATCATCATTTATTCACCTTCATGTTGTTCCAGACCCATATGACTTTCTTTTTTCCATGGGACACAAAATAATGTAAGCTACAGTTACTTTCATTGCATCCTTTTTCCATACAATGAAAGTGAATGGTGACAGAGACTAACTTTCTTTTTTTGCATGGAAGAAACAATGGAACAACGTAAGGCAAATAATGACAGTTTATAATTTGTTGGTGAACTATTCCAAGTCAACATAACACAGTTCATAAAATCTCTCATAATTTGAGAAAATGTTATATAGACCCTGGACTAATCTTTCCTTTTATTACAGAAATAACATGTAAATTGGCAACAGATGTTCAAAACAGTAGTTCTCTGTTTAATCTTTTCTTTTGCCTTTTAGGGGCGATTTCTCCAGGACGTTTTCACCACCATGGTGGACCTGAAATGGCAGCATTCTCTCCTTATCTTCACTTCGGCATTCCTCTGCTCCTGGATGCTCTTCGCTATGGTGTGGTGGCTCCTGGCATTCGCTCATGGTGACCTTGAGACTCGAGATCCCAATGAGCCCGGACCTGTGCCCTGTGTCACTTCCATTCACTCTTTTACATCTGCTTTCCTGTTTTCCATTGAAGTGCAGGTGAGGAACAATCTGTATGGATCTGAATTCTAATGATGCTTTTGCTTTGTTTAATACACCACCAACCGGAATTGCAAAAAGACTGTCTGTTTTCAAACAGGTTTCCAGAACACTCCCCTAGTCTTCCATTGGTCAGATTAGAAGATAGTCACGCCTTAAACTCATTTGATTGGTTGAGACAATGTTGCTAGGTCAGGATGCTAAAAAAAACAGAGCAATATTGTGCCACAGTTTTAAAATATTTCGAGCAAATCAACTGACCAATATTTCAAGTTGTCTCTTCATATTAAGCTGGGATAATAGAAAGTATTTTAACACATATTTAAACCCAGAACATTCCTTTATGGTATTCCATTCGTTTTTTCTCCATAATATCAGGTGACTATTGGTTTTGGAGGACGAATGGTGACAGAAGAATGTCCACTGGCCATCATAGTTCTCATCATCCAGAACATTCTAGGCCTGATCATCAACGCCATCATGCTAGGCTGTGTGTTCATGAAGACTGCTCAAGCCAATCGGCGAGCAGAGACCCTCATTTTCTCCCGTAATGCTGTTATCGCCCCACGCAATGGCAGACCCACGTTCATGTTCCGTGTCGGGGACCTGAGAAAAAGCATGATCATCTCAGCCACGATACAGCTACAGGTGAGAAATTACCCACTGTTTTTGTGAATCCACATTAGTTAATTTTCTGTCCTGTACATACTGAGTAGAATTTTGTAATCATCTGGGCAATTATTCGGATCTTAATCAGGTAATACGTCGGACGGTAACAGCAGAAGGCGAGGTGATTCCTGTCTGTCAGCTAGATGTCCAAGTGGAAAACCCTCTCAGAAGCAACGGCATATTCCTCGTCTCTCCACTAATAGTCAGTCACACCATTGACAGAGGAAGCCCTCTGTACGAGGTCTCAGCACAGTCACTGGCTACTGAAGACCTTGAGATCATTGTCATTTTGGAAGGTGAGTTCAGAGCACTTCATTTTATGAGAAAACCAGGTTTTGTGGTTTTGATTATAATTGGTATCAAAGGCATCATCCCAACGCAACGGCTGTTTTTCCTAAGGGTTGTGAGCATAATAATGCAGTCTCATAAGATACCTCATCTTGACCAAATCTTCCTTCAGATTTTCGTGTGCCGCTACATCTCGCACACAGTCCAGCACTCTAGCCTTTTAAAGTATACTCTTTGGACTGCAAACCATTCTGGACACATTCAACACATACACACTATAAATGCTTTGTGATATTCTTTTGTACAGTCAACGACAGGCGAATGCACAGACGATGTGTACAGATGCGGACAGTCCACGTCATGAAAAACAAGGCTACATGTGAAAACATTTCCATCATGCACAAGATGTAGCGACACATGGAAACCCGAAAACCGATGTGGCCTTAAGGCAGCATCACACATTAAGCTGTGAAAAATCACACATTAAGTGTGAAAAATATTGATTATAAGAAAATATATATATATTTTACCCAAAAATTTTTAAAACACTCTTTCTAACCAGAATGTAGGCCAACTTGCCGAGGAAATCTGGAGATGAAAAAAGTACGAGTACTCCTATAAAAAAAAAAATACAAATCCTGGACAAGCCCCCAGTTTTATGTTACTGCTGGCTCGTAAACCGCAACATGAAAAGGCAGACAACACCTTTATTTCTACAAAACAAGTTTATTTTAGGGCTGTCAGTCAATTAAATTCAATTAGCTTAATCGCATAATGTTTTTGTAGTTAATTCTGAAAGTGCTGACATTTGACATTTGACAGTATATATATATATATATATATACATCTTTTCTTGTCAAAAATGTATTTATTGCCATCTTAGGAAAGCAAACAAACAATATGTAGCAATATATTGCTTTACTAACATTTTCCAAACAAAGTCTTCCACAATATACACAAAGAAATGCACTAAAATATCACCAATTCAAGTAACATTAAACGTTTCCCAAAGTCTAAGTGGGAGTTTGACTAATTGAAAAAAAAGTCTCCCCACATAGATTGCATATTTATTGCAATATGCATTAAATTCCTTAATCTGTCACCCTCCAAAATATTAATTTGTTGGTAGACTGTGGCCATCTGCTTTCCTACAGCAATCGTGAAGCTGCGTTCATGATTCGCATCAGGGCGGCAATGGCAATGGCAGTCTTTGAACTCACCATGAAAAGCGCTTGCAAACAAAAACATCTCATTCTGCATTGTGGTGATAGTTAAGATTTGGTGTGCTCCTGTGGTAATTCAAACGTGCCTTACAAAGGCTGAAAAATACTTTATTTCTATCACAAGTCCCATCTGTGCTTGTTTTGTACATCAAAAAGTGTTAAGAGCTCCTTTCTCCATCATTTTATCAATGACAGGTATGCGCTTTCTGAGATTATTTTATTTACTGATAAAACAACCTCTGCGGCTCTATCATAGGATAGAGGATATCAATGGTCAACTAGTGTGTAAAGACAGTTCTGCCAGCATTATGATATTTTATGCTTAGCTTGTAGTTACTCTTGGTAGAAGGGCTGTGGCGTGTGCATCAGTGTAATGACTCGGGTGGACACATTACAAAGGTTCCACCCTTCACACCAGTGTTTATGCTGTATTAACAGTAAATGTGTTAATCACAATTAAAACAAATGAACACATTACACGTTTTTAATTAATCACATGCGTTAACATGTTAATTCTGACAGCTCTAGTTTATTTAAATTAATTGGAAAAGTTAAGTGCATAACATTTGGACATGCTTACGGGAAAAGAAAGAAATAACCAAAATAGAACTGAAAAGTGTAGCAATGTGCGTGTCTGAGTGTGGTCGACTGGCACATTGAAAATTGATAGCATTGCAACATGTTTACGTCAAACACTATTGGAATCAATCGTGAGTTGAGTCTCTCGTGTGCGCTATTTGTGTGTTGCTGCCTATGGAGAAGGCCCTGACACTTATACGTTTCTTTATAATTTAGGATGCTGCCTTAGGGTCCATTCAGACCGAACGCATTCTTGAGCTACAAAAAGCTAGATGCAAAGCAAAGCATATAACGGAATGCTGGTGTCACATGACCCGCATATAAAAGTTGCCATTCTTTTTTACCTGACACAGTGTCTACAAAATGCATCATTCAGTGCAAGCTGCTGAAAAAAACAGCTGGGCACAGTGTAATGATCAAAGACATCCATTTAGCGTATGTTTACATAGAAAAAACAATGGAAAAAGAGTGCTGACACAAAACGCATTCGGTGTGAATGGCCCTTTAAAAAGGTATTTATGGGCTACCTGTAGACAGGAAAGCGGTGTTGCAACTCGCTAGGTTTCGGAACAAAGCCAATGTATTTGTTCTGCTTACAGGTGTTGTGGAGACCACTGGAATCACAATGCAGGCGCGCACATCCTACACGCCTGAGGAGATCTTTTGGGGACGTCGCTTCGTCTCCATTATGAATGAGGAAGATGGGCGCTACTCAGTCGATTACTCCAAATTTGGGAATACTGTCCCCGTTCGAATGCCAGCTCTAAGCGCTAAGGAGCTGGACCAGACTAGGGGCGTGCAGGACAGTGGACCTCACGAGGGCAAACCCCAGGGCTGGGGGCTGGTGAGGGCAGGGCGAGGTGGGTATAGAAGGGGTGGGGGCAGGGCCTGTGATGACATGACAGCCAAGCCGTGGTATGTGCTGGCTGATAAAGATGAGGACAAAGAAGGAAAGGAGAAGAAAGGTCATAAGAAAACAGTGAAACTTGAAGAGATAGGCAGAGAGATTGAAGAGGAGACAATGGAGGATATGAGTGATTAAAGAGAAAGAACATGAGTGATATTTGATACATGGTCATAGAAATGGTGACTAGTTCATGTAATATTCAAACAAATTACAAATCTTAAAGTTTTAAATTATCTTTATAATATACATTTTATTATATGACAACTGTCAAAACATGGGCAAATGCTGTATTGTTTATTATGACATTGGAATTTGTTTTCTCATTTCTTGTCAATTTTGTACTGTTTTCCTTACAACTAATAATGAATTTCAGGGTTGTTTGAACAAGAGTGTCCCCGCTCTTTTTATCCAGGGTATCTTGGCAGTACTAGTGAAGCCATAGCTGTCCCTGTTGAAGCAAATATGAGGCAGCTGTATTCGTTTGTATGTTCATTTTTGATAGCACATAAACCTTTTTAAAATGTCTGTATTTATTTAGCCTTTTATGTTTTCATCTTGTTTTATGACGTGACTGATTATGTGATTATTTTGGTTTTCAGTGTGGCTGTTGTATTGACATTGTGTGTGTTAACATTGTATTGTGGACTTGTGCATTTGTGTGTTGTAAACTAGACAACCTCTACCCTTTGCACACATTCCATAGCTGTGTTTTTGTCCTCAGTTGTGGTTTACTGCTGTAAAACTACTGCCTAACCTAACCCCAACCTAACCCTAACCCTAACCTCAATGACAATTAGATAATGTTATATGTTTATTTAACTGTTACCATATCAGTGGGTTAATTTATTTTGTGTATATCATGTATTTAATAAAGTGTATGCTATTTTATATCTGAGTGAAGGAACTCCCAGAGTTTTTTTTACTGTTTGGAAAACAATGTGTTATATCACAGGATTAGCGGTCGACAGCTGGGTAAACTCTACTGTTTGAGATTAGAGAGATCACTTTTCCATTTACAAGAGATGTCTATATAGGCACAGTGAACACGTAATGAAATCCCCCAAAATACGTTTCTAAGAATAGACATATTAGTGTTTGGCAACTATAGAGCCATACTGGACAACCCAAAATACAGTGAAGGCCTTAAAAAGGAGCTGTCCGTGGTGCTGAATTGACCCTTATGTTGCATGTGATTTTAAACTGTACATTTAAATTGATTAGGTTTCCTTCTATGTCATGATCCAAAGCAGCACTATTTTTGGCATTTCGTGTTTAAAACATTAGCAAAACAGTTTTATTTTTTAGCTGTTTTTTTTACTAATGTAAACACACCACATACAAAAGTCATATACGTTAAAATTGAGCATTTTACTTATTCTTTTAAAACGTTATCCAAAATTCTATAAATAAAAAATAAAGGAAAAAATGATGAAAAGGGCAAAACAATAATAATTTAAGAAAACAGCAGAACAATTGGACAAATAAATTCTTTACAACAAATAGTGATTTACGATATTACAGCAGTTAGTTAAAACAAAATATTAGCTAAATAATGGCCTATGTATAGTAAATACACCGATCAGCCACAACATTAAAACCCCCTACTCAACCAACCAAATACTCAAACCAGCCCGTATGGCACCAACAAACATCCATGCAATTATCTAATCAGCCAATCGTGTGGCAGCAATGTAGTGCATAAAAAGGTCAGGAGCTTCAGTTAATGTTCACATCAACCATCAGAATGGGGAAAAATTAATCTCAGTGATTTGGACCGTGGCATGATTGTTGGTGCCAGACGGGCTGGTTTGAGTATTTCTGTAACTGCTGATCTCCTGGGATTTTCACACACAACAGTCTCTAGAATTTACTCAGAATAGTGGCAAAAACAAAAAACATCCACTGAGCGGCAGTTCTGTGGATGGAAATGCCTTGTTGATGATGGAGGTCAACAGAGAATGGCCAGACTGGTTCACACTGACAAAGTCTTCAGTAACTCAGATAACCACTCTGTACAATTGTGGTGAGAAGAATGCTATTCTGAGATGCAGGTTGGGCTGTTTTGGCGGCACAACGGGGACCACACAACATTAGGCAGGTGATTTTAATGTCGTGGCTGATCGGTGTAAATAGATAATATTTAGAGCAGCGCCATATTTGATTTGTGATGAGAATTAAACTTGTGTTTTATGAATTTGTTTTTGGAAAGATGTCTTTAAAGTGTTTTGTCAGCAGAACGATCAACACCAATTTAAGCAACAGTACAACCAATTAAAGAGAAAGTTTTTCCTTACAGCCTCATATTCATTCCCGTCAAAAATTTAACATGGCGCTACACTGAATAAGGTCTATATACATGATTATTAAGACAACAAATAGCCGACGTGCTTGAGACTGAACTTGAGGCCACATCCATAATAAAATGTTTTAGTTTGAAAACACTCTAATTTTGCACATCACACTGGAACAGCTTTTTCCACCACCGAAAACAGAGCATTTCGGAAATGTTTCCTTTTACCACCTACTTTGGAAAATGATGATGTTGCAAAACTGAAAACTTAGTTTTCAAAAATAAAATGCACTAGTGTGGATGTGGCCTAATAGCAAATTTACAAAATAAATCTCATGCAGCGAAGCAGCTCCACCATAGGCCAGTCACTGCCGTCATTAGGGACAGAAATGAGGTGCCCGCAATGGTCGCCGGACTGCTGTTGCACAGGTCCGTGTGGCAGCACCTGTAAGTGTACTCTGATATCGCCGGGAACAGCTGGGACAGTCGAGAGTTGTCACAGTCGGTGTATCGAATACACTTGCGAACTGTCTTTCCACCTGCAATGCAGAAATATAACTTAATTAGGAAATTTGTCTAAATATATTCTCCTTAGTGCCAGCCATTCATTTCAGTTCACTATAGACCTTATTCAGAGTAGCAACATATTTGACAGGAATGGAAATGATACAGAGGGATAGACTTGCAGTTTCTATTTTAAAAGAGTTTCAAGCACAGTTTTAAGCTCTAGTGTATCTTAACCCTTATATTGTGTTCCGGTCAAAATTTACTGGCCTTTGGAAATGAATGGATTACAAAATAAAGAAATATTAAAGGTGCAATATGTAACAATTTTCATGTAATATTTGCAATTGTTTTGCCAATGTATGAACGGCTTGAAACGCAACTTAGCAAATGAGCCCTGCCCAGACTTCCTAGGTTGCCTATTAAAGCCTGTAGACTGATTTTCATGCGAAGGGAGCGGGTCGGTTTGCTGGGAAAATCCAAAGGATGTGATGTTTATGCATGCTCCCGAGAGCCTTGCCTAAGACATTAATCTCTTCTCTTCTGCTTTTCAACAGCGACAGCAAACTGCAACACTAGGTAACGTTATCTTAGAGATGTTATCCAGCAAATGTCCAGCTCCCAACACAACACCGACTCCTACACAAACTCAGAATAAGCCCAAAAACCCCTAAATAAAATGTATCTACTGAATCACGTCTGGCTAAAAGGGAACGTGATCGTGGTCGCACGAAAACTAGAGACGGCACTTGATTCCTGGAGGGACCTTCGTTTGGTTTTGTGGATCAAAACCGACCCTGAATTGTACATCACGTCATTGATTTGATCGATGCTCGCTCGTGTCCCTATGGAGTGTGTGCGTGAGCACGAGCAACAGGTAGCTGGCTGCAGTTCACTTAACGGCCACAGGTGTCACTAATAACAAGGGTTTCTGAATCTTACATTATACATATTTCAGGAGCATCCCAATCCTTTAGATGAGCACATATGTGGATGTGTGTTTGCACACACAAAGTCCTTTGGACACCTGCGCATGACAGGGCTGGACTGGTAATCTGGCATACTGGCATTTTCCCGGTGGGCCGACGCACTTTGCGGCCGATCAGGGGCAGACTGGCCATCGGGAGGACCGAGCGGGCTGGTGGGCCGTGATAAACTAATGAGCTGCCACGTTATGCAGAACAAAGCACAAAACGGCGCCACGATATGCAGAAAACAACAGCAAACACTCCCCGCTCAACTTTTAGGCCAGTTGCTTTGTAAAATCAGGAGGCCGATTTCACTTCCCAGTCCAGCCCTGGCGAACATGCACACACACAACATGTGTTGAGTGCCCTTTTTTGCATCTTTCCATGTACACTCTTTGAGGAATATCTTAAGATCTACTTGTCGTATTATGTTGTGTTTGGGCTCATTTGAATCAGTATAGTCTGCTGTAAATTAAGTAATGCCAGTGTCTATGTTAAATGTATGTTTCAGGAAGTAATAAGGAAAAACGTGACAAAAAAGACATTCCTGTTTATTATATTTATTTGTGTAAGTGGGAATTTCATACACTAATACTCACTGCAGTTGGGCCTCTGAGTGGAATTTGCTCATTGCATTTTACTAGCTGAGACCGATCCATCGCTATACCACACATGGCTATCTCATTTTGTTAATGTTTTTACCGACTCTGAATATAATTGTTGTGACATCAAATTTACAATTTAGTTGTGGTTGTTAGTTGTGGCTTTTAAAAGATAAAACAATAAATATACGCTTCAAAATGATGGCAAAAGGTATTTAGACACTTTCTGATTGTCAACCATTAGTGGGACATGTCCATAGTTAGTTTGATTAAATACATCTGTGGTTACTCTGCTAGGAAGTTAGTTGTGAGGAAAGATAATCATTATAATATAATATAACTTGACATACTACATACAAAACCCTTCATGGACAAACCTTTCTCATAGAGATATAAACATGCATCCTCGTAAGAGCATTCTTTATGTACATTGCATTGGCCCCCAAAGTAATCCTCACACTTGTAGCACTGAAGAGATGATCCTAAAGAGGAGAATCACATTCCATAATGCTTAATGCCTATTGCAAATAAAAAGCACTGATGTCATGTATTAAAGACACATAAAACCAAAGGAAGAATAATAAACATATGCATTAAACTTACCCAAGCTAAGAGTCACACAACAGATCGCAAGAAAAAGTCCAAAAGAGCACTTCATTATGGAAAACAAACCCTTTCTGACCTAAAAGACTGAAAATGAGTTAAGATAATCTGAAATTAAACTTAATTCCAACAGAGCAAATGTTTACACTGGCATTTCTTTAAAAAAGCTGTAACTTATAGGAAATATTAGACCAATTAATTATGAGAAATGCTTCATTCTGTACATAAATCTTACATATATATATACATGTCATTATGTTAAACACATGTGTAATATGTATGTTGTTCCACTGTTATAAAAATTCACATACTTGTACATTTATACAACATATATTTAAAAATAATGTCCCTTTATATATATGTAAGATATATTTTCCCAAATAATAGTGAATTTTGAATATGTACATACTGTATATGCCCACTTATATGAACTATAATTTAATATGTTCATATAACAGATTTCTGTATGTGCTTTTAGAAGATATTGAACATTAATAAGTAAATCAAACTATAGTAAATAACTGGTGAAACCAAATGTTTACAATTATAGGCTAGTAGTGGGTCAGAGTGGTTATAAACCATATTTGCAATAGATTACTTATATGAAAACATCAGCATCATTCTTAAATAAAATATCACTTACCCTGCTCAAAATATTCAAATAACACAAATGTCCAAGCTTGTGCGTATCAATGATCCAAAAGCATTCCTCGTGCCTCCTCCTCCTTGTGCAGGCTCTCGCCCAACCTCACACTCGCCCTGCATGAATGATGCCATTGATTGCGTTTCTCCTTAATGCCAGAACAGATTAACAGATTCCAAAAATTTGGCATAATTAATAATTGTCATTATAGCAATAGCTTTTATATTTTCAGTGGTATTCCCTGGAAAACGGTTCATATTCAGTTTAAACATGCAATTCCACAGCATTTAAAGTTTTTCCCTGAACAACTTGACATTTAATGGATTGTTTACAGCCCAGAAATGTGTGCACATATTTAGATATCTAAAAAAAAAATGTGCATTTTACTCATTTTGCACACAAATAAAGAGGCCGCGTTAAGCAACAGAGATCTTGACTAAATGTTCACAAACTACTTTAATTATCTTAATCAAATTTTCTCAGTATAGCGTAATGACTGACCACTAGAATTAAACCAGGATCCGTTGCTGTGTTTCCCAACGCTGCAGCTGGTGGCGACAATAACGCCTGTGTTCTCAATTCAACTCTTATTTCAATGCCCCTCTTATTTCAGTCTAAATCTGAAAAGCAACAGTGCACAACTATGGGGTTATTTTTGTTTCATATTAACATACAAATGGAAAGAGTTTTACAAATAAAAAGTTGGTTCACAAATAAATTGAATGAGATCCACACATATTTGTAAGGAGATTCTCAAAAATAAATTGAATTCACAAATAAATAAAATGAGATTTGCAAATAAAAAAATTAACAAATATATTTTTAACTCACAAACACAACTCTGTCCAGCATTCATTTGTGGATCGCTACATGTATTAGTCGATTTTGAAACAAACCTACAAATAGGTGGACTCCACCCATTGTCAACTCAAGCCAATCAGATAATGGCCACATTACATGGACCAATCGTAGCACTGTCTATCTTCAACCAATCACGCTTTGTTTTACTATCAGGGCGAGACCAGATTCACAGAGCTCTCATGAGCATAGAATCAAGCACATACAGATCATCTCCAAAGCTGCAAACTTTTAAAGAAATGGACACCATCAGAGGAATACTGTGATTTAAGGTTCGTCTAACTTTTTCTCGGTTATAAACATGTGTAGTGTCTTGTTAAATGTTGACAGCTGAAAATTGCCCATTTGTAGAGTGTCCTGATCATTAGCTTTATAGCTAACCTGGCTGACTCTATGAGTTTGCTATTTTAATTTTAAGTTTCTTGACTGAAATATGTCATCAAAAGCTTTACTCTTGATGTTACATGGCAGGTCCAAACAGACACACTACTAGACACTACAAAATATCAGTAGTACAGATAGTGTCTTTATGAAACATGAATCATATTAGATAATCTTAGGATCACAAATCATAAATTAATACCCTATTTGTAGGTTTGTGTGCACATCTTGATGCTAGATTTGAAAATTGACAAATGTACTGGAAGCGATCCACAAATAAATGCGTGATACAAAAATGAATGCTGGACAGTATTTGTGAGATAATAATAATTTAAGTAAGTGAGTTAGTAAATAATTTTCTTATTTGTAAATCCCATTTAATTTATTTGTGAATTCATTACATTTCTGTGAAACTCCATACATTTATTTGTGGATGCCATTCAATTTATTTTTGAACCAACTTTTTATTTGTAAATTTGATTATTTGCCATTTGCATGTTAATATGAAACAATCCCATCTCCATACACAACTATGAATGTTAGTGTGGTAGCCAACACAAGCCCTCGTGTTGTTGCTTTTCTCTCAACAATTATGAAAAGGAAAATAAAATTGTTCATTGCATGTCAGAATGGGCAGGAGAGAATTTTTGGGGGGTGTTGAAAGCATCAAATCTAGGCACAGACAAACAATGAACCCATGGTCAGACTAGCAACAAAGAGCACTTGATCTTTGTTAGGCCTGTGGTTATCAGTGTAGCATTTAAATAACGTGTGTATTTGTCTGAGATATCCAGGCTGGTGTAGACCAACACAAATAGAGAGCCACATTCGGCTAGGGGTTTTAATGTCAGTTTACATATTCCCCTTAGAAGCAAACAAGTCACTATTACAACTGACTCCAAAAATGTGATATATGAACGGAGAAATGATTAATAGCACCAGAGGAAAATCATAATAAGGAAATAAAATTAAAAACTTTATTAAACCATTATTTGTTGAATATAGATTCCATATTCTGTCATTTTAAGAGGGTTTCTATTATACAAGTCCACATTCTTCAGGTAGACATTTCTTAAAATTCACATGAAGTTCATATTTTTGAGTTTCCAGTGTTATGTTTTCAGGAAGAATAGCAAAGCGTGTATGATGTATAAATGTAACTAAAATGACATTAATGACATTTCTCTTTGCAAGGAGAAACGGATAAGAATTGAGAGCTACCGTTACTATTTACTTTTGAAAATAAACCAGAAGTGACCTTGTTCCTTAGGCTTTACCAGGTGTCTCCCAGATGCAAACATGTCATCAATAATACATTTGAAAATAATAATAATAATAATAATAATTCATGATACAACAACAGTACACATTATTGTGATTACATGAAAAGTAAATCTACAGAATTATGACTATTGACTTTAAAAGTACAATTTGGTACACATCATTTTTTGACAAAAGAAAGATGTGTTAAAGTCTTAAAACAAACTCAGGCTTGACTTTGGCTCATTTGATCAGAATTGACCATAAAAAACAAAACGAGTGAAAAAGAGAGAAAGAAAAAGACTCAGAAGGTGTAAATACAAACAAGTATTTGATTTGTATAATAATAAAAAAATAAGTGTACAAACATTTGTACAATCATTGACTAAAATGAAAATACAATTAACTTAAATTCTCTCATCATTTACTCACTTTAAGGCCAGCAGATGTTGCTCTTCTGCAGAAAACAAAGATTTTTAGAAGAATAATTCAGCGCTGTATGTCCATACAATGCAAGTGAATGGTGACCAGACGTTTGAAGCTCCAAAAATCACTTAAAAGGCAGCATAAAAGTAATACATAACACTCCAGTGGTTTAACATATGTCTTCTGAAGCGATGCAATCACTTTGGGTGAGAAACAGATACATTTTTAATCCCTTTTTCTTAAAAATCTTAAGTAGAATTTCAGAATGTGAAAGTGGAGAATTACAGTAAAAAAGGACTTAAATATTGATCTGTTTCACACACCTATTGTATCTCTTCTGAAGACATGGATTTAACCACTGCAGTCATATGGGTTACTTTTATGCTGCCTTAATGCACTTTTTGGAGCTTAGCATTCTGGCCACAATTAACTTGCATTATAATGACCTACAGAGCTGAAATATTCTTGCATTTAGCAGAAGCAAGAAAATCACACATCTGGAATGGCATGAGGGTGAGCAAATAAGGTCATTTTCATTTTCGTGTGAACTATCTTTTTAACAGAAGAAAATTAAACACAAACTGCATTTATTCCTTGTACTCCAAACATTCAAAACTATTTCAGCACAGAATTATATATATATATATATATACACATACCGTTATGTACACTGCCTGGCCAAAAAAAGTTGCCATTTGAATGAAATAAGCTTAATAATAATAATTAAGTAGTTAGTTAAGTAACTAATTATTACTTATTAATAATAATACTTAAGAGCATATGGTTGGATCATGATTGCAGTGATTAATATGTTTCAGCTGGCAACCATTCTTTTAACTGTAACTGATGCAGTGTGTAGCTTGTCGTTTCTTAACAACCATGTCAGAAGACGTATCCTGTGGTCGTGGAAACATGTGACTGTGTTTCAGAAGGGGCAAATTATTGGCCTGCATCAAGCAAAGAAAGAGATTAATAAAATCACTGGAATTGTGTTAAGAACTGTGCAACGCATTATTAAAACCTGGAAGGATTGTGGTGAACCGTCAGATTTGGGGAAGAAATATGGTCTGAAATCTTTTTTTAATGATCATGATTGGAGATCACTAAAATGCTTGAAGTCAAATTGTAAAAAAAAACGACAGTAAAGCTCACGGCTATGTTTAATATTGAAAGTAAGAGCATGGGTGCATCAGGGTAAGAAGGGAAGAGCATGAAGCAATGCACCCGTCATGCATAGTGCCCTCTGTACAAGCCTCTGGAGGCAGTGTTATGATCTGGGGTTGCTTCTATTGGTCAGGTCTAGGCACAGCAATGATATGCGGCAATAAAATTAAGTCAGCTGACTACCTGAATGTACTGAATGACCAGGTTATCCAATCAATGGATTTTTTCTTCCCTGATGGCACGGGCATATTCCAGGACGACAATGCCAAGATCCATCAGGCTCAACTTATGTAAGAGTGATTCAGGGATCATGAGGAATCATTTTCACACATGAATAAACCACCACAGAGTCCTGACCTTAACCCCATTGAAAGTCTTTTGGATGTGCTGGAGAAGACTTTACAGTGTGTTTTGACTCTCCCGTCATCAACACAAGATCTTGGCCAAAAATGAATGCAATTCTGGACAGAAATTAATGTTGTGATGGTGCATAAAGTTGTCGAAACAATTCCTCAACGAATGCATGCCGTAATCAAAGCTAAAGGTGGTTCAACGAACCTGGCAGTGTACGGTATATTCCCTTATTGAGTCCAATCTAAACAAACAAATAAACAAAAAATGTAATACACCTCCACTATAAAAGACGATTCACTCAATGACATACCTCACTGTGAGGTAACAGTCTAACATTCAAACACATACAGCAATTCACATAAGTAAATTTAAGGAAAAAAAATATTCAGATTTTTGATAGCTCACACAGACATTGCTGCTGGAACAGAGTTCAAATGTTAAACTGTTCAAAAAAGCTAGCAAAATATTTTATGTAAACTACTTTGAAGCTTAATAGTATGATGTAAAAGAGAACAGTCATTTAGGTAGAAAATGGCTTTTTGCACATTTGGATAATATTAGATATATTTACTATATATTTATATAACACTATACTAGGTCCTATTAACTAGGAAAGTACTGTACTGTAATCCCTATTTGTTTTAGATTAAGATATAACACAGATTACAATATTTTACAGAGAGATAAAATAATGCTTTAAAATGACATTCATTTTAATTAACATTTCAAATGCAACACTGAAAATGACCAACTCTTTCTGAACCAATTAACAATTTTTATGAAATAATAAAACAATTTAAAACAAACAACAAATTATATAAAGGTGAACATATAAGCATCTTAAAAAACGTGTTCTATCATGTTGGAAACCTCAGTTTTGCTTCAAGGATCGTTATTAATAAGACTTTAATTTGCGTGTATAGAAGAATATATAATGTAAGGGTAATATATATATTGCACAGGTATAATCATTGGAAATTAGTGGAAAGACAAGATTATGCAAGAAACAAACTAAAAACAGTAAAAAAAATAAACACTTGCTGTTGGCTACAAGAAAAGCAATGGGAAAGTAAACTAATAAAATACTTGTCAATAAGTGTCAAGTACGTAATAACGCAATCAAAGATTCCACAGCTTTGTTCTTGTACGAGTTTGATTTAAAAGAGCTCTTCTTTGAGGTGCATAAATGTCTACGAATCTCTTCCAGCAGTAAATTGGCAAACATGAACATGTACCAGAACAAATCAGGACTGTTAGGTAATGCAGACTTTTCATAATTGGCTGGAAGGCATCAAACTTTTATATATTTTAAATCTATAAATCAGTTAGATTGGGTGTAAACTGCAGCCTGATTTAATACAGAATCATGGCACAGCCACATGGTTCAAATCAAGATTTACACAGATGGTTAACCTAAAGAGTATATATATATAAAAAAAAGATACAAAATGTCTGTTATATGGCAAGAACATAATGCATGGCAAAAATAGTGGCTATTTCCATTCCAATTTTGATTACCAGCATATTGAACATGCAATAAAAATGAAGTGCTTTTCATTATATAATTCAACATACAAACTGATTGCTCTAATTATATTGCAGATAGAATAATTAAACTAGTTTTAGTTGAATATAGGCTTGCATGGCGGTGACACTCTCAGAGAATAAAAAGACTTCACTTATCAATGCCTGATAAATCAATGAAATCTTGTTTTTTTAAAACTCAGTCGAACATTCACTTAACAACAATCCTCACCGATAGAAAATAAGAAACTTCCTCTTTGGAACACAAACATCATGAATAACAACACATCGCAACCATGTATGTGAACATTTTAAAGTGTTTCGTGTGCCTGTGCCCTGCAATGGCATTCCTACCAACTCTTAGACAACATGCTGATCAAGGCCATTTTAGCAGCAGGGCCAATGTCAAACTACTTGGCCTATCACATTATAGTCCCTATCAGCCCTTTTCCAATGAGATGGCTTTTGGATGAGGAATTGGCTCTGATCAGTCAAATATTAGAATAAAACTCTGTTTTCATTTCCATATTGTGCAACACATGGTTTTGTTCGGCGGTCGAGAGTGAACAACTGTTCCCAGATTTCTCTTCAAACCAACTGTCCAATGCTCGCTTTCCTTCAAAGCAGCCGATAGATGGACCATTAATGGCCAAGGTGAGCAGATCATTTGTTTGATCCAGAGTCAGTCTGGAACGGTTATTTCTGCGCACTTTCTGTAACGAACCTCTTCCTTTTTCGCAGCATACAGTTGACGTTGGTAAGACCCTGACAACCTGCAGGATGTGATTAAGCAGAGGAAAACGTTGCTTGTATCTGAAGATGTGGCTCACCACCTCTTTAAAACCATTTACACAACAATAATCTGCTTTCAAATCTCTCCATTCAGCGACAAGTCTTCCTCGGGCATCTATTCTTTCTTGTGAGTTCTCACGGCCATATGAAGGAATGGTCTCCAGGTGGTCAAAAATGAGAAGGATCTCCTTCTCTCCATATGCACCAAGATTATCCCTCTTAAGAGGCCATGTGGCCAGGTCAAGTACCTGACAAGCCTGAACCACTGAGCGGCTGCGTCGTTCAAAGCGTTGGGCCAGAATTCCTTGACTTTTTTGACAGATCTTTTCTCGGATCGACTGGAACTTGGACTCTGCAACACGTAGGTTCTTGAGGTCCACACCATTGAAGCTCTCCCGAAAGTTATCCTCAAACTCCTGAAGGTACTCCCCTGGGGAGTTTACCAACTGCCCGATCTCATGAATGGCATCCTCAAATTTTGCATCCACCTGGGACACTAACAGATAGTCCCCCTGGAAGGTGAAAGCAAGTCGTGAAAAGACAGCAATGATGTCCAACAGAAAATAGATCAGCTTTACTGATTGGTAGTCCAACAGGAACTGTAGAAGAGACAGGGCAATAGCAGCAGTATCACCTCTCTGGGTTTGGCTGCTGATGCACTTCAAGTGAGCAACCACCTCCAGGTAGTCCTTGATGAGGGAATTAAGGACATTCGGCTCACCTATGATCCACCGAATGGCCCTTATATCCCCAAGAAACTCTGTTTCCTCGGATAGAGTTGGTGCTGTTGACCTCAGCTCAGCCATCATACGTGGTGAATACCGATAGAATCCAAACAGCTGCTTCAAGTTGTTCTCCAAATCCTCCAAGCAAGAGAGCTCCTTCCCACTAATGGCATCAAGTACCTCTAAATGGGGACGATGGATCATCACAGGTAGACACAATACCCAAGGGATTGTCTTTCTTATGGCTATGTAAAGATTGGCCCTCAAACTAGAGGAGATGTTGGAGCCATCTATTCCCAAACCAACCACTAACATGTCCTGAAGTCTCAGACCGAGAACACCAAAGGCATGATCCACTGCCTGGACGTAGCCTTCCACATTGCCTCCACATAACTTTTGTAAGGAGAGGAACTCGGTGGCAGGCAACCCATCTGCCGTCGTGAACTGCACATAAACGGCAACAGTGTCAGCCAAGAGGTCATCGTTCTGTCCATCCATGATGATGCTTAAAAAGGGCGAACGGCGGATCTTCTCTGCCAAGTCCTCTTTTAATGCTCGAGCAATGTGTTGAATTATAATCTGACAGTCATTCTCATTCATGTACTGATCCACCACTTTCAGTTCGCACTTCTTCAGGAGCTCAGCAAGGGGTCGCAGATCTGAAAACGGCCGCCCTTCCAAAGCCAGATGGTAGGCAGAATTGAAGAGAGTCATCATGTTACGACACATCTCTTCAGTCTTCTCTGGGTGCATGCGCAGCTTGTAAAGCTGCAAACACTTCTTGTGTAGGTTGCTCTGACTGTGCAGTTTAATGGTGTGGATCTTGAATTGCTTGGAACCGATGATAAAAGCAGAGGTACGGGAGGACTGGACGGTGTATTGCCGGCAGACATGGCACCACATCTCGTTCAGTGAGGGCGAATATCGAAGAAACCAGAACTTCTTCAGCCACTCTTGTTTGAAGCGACGAATCCGGCGACCTGAGCCCACCAAGAGCTTTGAAGACTCGTCTGTAGCCACAATGAGGTCAGCAGACATGGATTCATCAGCAGAATCAACTTCCTGGTCATCCTCTTCAAGGACGACTTGGATAGGCGTCATGGCTTCTACACCAAATAAGCAAACAGAGCACAAATTTGAATAACACCAACACAGAACAATGTTGTTTTTTCAAGAAACAATAATTTACTTGTCAGTGTCGGTACAAATAAAGGTTTTAGAGACAATACCAGTTAATGAATGCATGTTCATACCTACTGAAAGCACAACTCATTCTCAAAACAAGTTCTAGATCAAACCAATACAAAGATACTAATATAATTCTAATTACAAATGAATCTCAACTCTCGTGTTTTAATTCATATTAATCAACCAGAGCAGCATGCTCATCAAACCATTGTAGGTTTTAAAAAGAAAACACGCATTCATGATTTTAATAAAAGTTTTAATAAGTTGTGCACTTCCATTGAACACATGTCAACAAATATGCAAACACAAAATCAATGGCAAAAAAAGGCTAAAAATAACAAAAGATGAAGCATCTGTTGACTGAAAAACTAAAGCTGTATCATAAAACCCTGATATCTAAATTAAAATATATTGCAGAAAGGCCCTCATCCATGGCAGCGTTCCATCCCAGGTGCAAACCTACCTCGGAGATCTTCACTGGGAATGGGCTCAGATGGCATTACAGGCATAATTTTGGTCTGGCCTTGTCCTCTCAGAAGGAGCAATTCAGCCTCCAGCTCACGGATTCTTCTTTTGAGCCTTATACAGTTTGGGCAGAAAGATGTTGAAGGTCTATCACATGTCAGAGTCACCTCTTCTTCTGTGTTTTCCATTTTAATACACTTTGCATCAAAGCTACTCTCAAGATGTTCCATGGAAGCCAATCCAGAGGTGAAGACAGAGTCTTTAGAATCCAAGTCAGGCTGGCTAAAAACCTGAAAGACATTCGGTCTTGCTCTTGAAAAAGACAAGGTGCTGTTCAGAGGGTTGTTCTGACATTGATTGGCTTCCAGAGATGCTTCCAAGACATCTTTGAAAATGAGGTCAATCTTCTTTTTCTTGGCCTGTGGCTGGCTTTCTCCTTCATCACTTCCAAGCTTACTGAGGGTCCTTCTGCCTTGCATGGCAGATCTCAGCACTGGACCTCTGGGCTCCTCCTGATATTTGTCTTCCAGTGTAACTGCTTCAAGACAAAAGTGCAATGGGTCATTAAAAGTAAATCATGCAACACAATCAGGATATTTAAAAAAGCGTGTACTGAAATTTCAATAAAGATGTGGGCTACAGCAGGGTGAGTTGCATATTCTGGTATATAGGAAGGATTATAAACTTATTTCACTTACCTGGTGAACCATTGATGGTCTGACACATCTCTTCTTGGTATGTTTTTGTGGATCGAAAATGCTCAATTAAATTAATGGATTGTAATGAGATAGGTCTGTACTTTAATATTTGAGTAATCCTCATGAAACCTTTAAAGAACATGTCAGCATCATACAGTGTTTTACCCCAAAAGCAAAATGAATAAATTATATTTTTCTTATATGAAGCCTAATTTAGGACCACAATGTTTTATTTTTTGCATTGTGAGACGCATTTTCTAAATGAACTTTAAATTAAGCTCCTCTCCCCCCATATTCTCATTACCGTAATTAAACACCATTTAAATTGTAATGTCTTTATACATCATTGAAGTTTTTGGTTGTACTGCCATTTGTGCTATTGATTTAAATAATAATAAAATAAAAAAACATTACAGTATTGAAGGTTTGGGACAAAATCGTGCTTTTACCAGATATGGTGATAATTTTTTTAGCTGCTTATAAGAGTTCACAGTGTTTGTATTTTTAAAAACCCTGTTAATGTCTACTTAAGTGACAGAAATATTGGAGTGCGTTTTCACACTTGTAGGTTAGCGTCTAGCCATTAGATCTATTCCAGAGAACTATATTCCCATTAAAGCGGTTTATATCTGTTGAAATGAACATGTTGGTCCTTGTCATTTTGAAGATGGTTTTAATTCACAGAGACAATGAAAACTGGGGTTAAGTGTCTTGCGAAGCACAAGATGCTGATAGGATAAGGATATTAGTGATATTTCCAGTGCAATTTATGTGTTTGCCCAGATTGCTTTTGGGCTACCACTGCTATTTTATGATCAGTAAAATGAATTGAAAGGTTTTGAAATGAACTTTGACATAATTTCAACTTTTTTTCCCAATCAGCAGGAGGTGTCTCACCTGTGTCCAAGTTGCAGTCAATACTGTCCCGGGACACACTCTGTAGTCGTCTTAGGTAGTCGTTGCTGTACCACACAAAAAGTTTATTGCCCGCTGTTAGTCTCCGACACACTTGGAAGTAGATGTGCTCGCCGTGTTGAAACGCACTCAGGTTCCTTTTGCTCTCATCAGAGGAAATCTGAATAAACCTGAGAACATCAAACAAATATAAACAAAATGTAACCATGCCTACAGTGACCAAAATACCTTTTAGCACACAACTTGATAAATATTACCTCATCCAGTTTGCTGTAGTTTCATCACTCCCATCAATGAATTTATATGTGTTGTCCTCATCAACAATCTAAAATAATAATATAATAATAAGCACAAACTGAAAGAAACACATACTAATATTAATGATATTGATATTTACTTATTATTACTACTAATTACAGAGTTTAAATGTACAACTCACCATCCATGAGTATGGCCCTGAATGTTTATCAGAGGCCATTAGTTGGCCTTGATAAGGACCAAAGAGCGCTCCCTTTGGTATGTTTTCCTCTCTACAGCAGACATCAACCTTATCACGCTTTTTGAGGATCTCAAATCCCACAGGTACAGTGAGAGCTGCCCGGTTGGGCACCCCTGATGCCACAGGGGTGTCTGGCACAAACACAGGGGGCCCGTGGCTAGGGCATTTCTCCACAAAATACTCCTTGCATTCTTCACAGACTGTATTTGTAACATATGAGCAATTAGTTTCGATGGGCAAAATGCTACTACATGCCATTATAACTTAAGCAATTTTAAGTTAAAAAAAACAAGCACCTATCTTATCTGAGGTCTAATATTCAATCACCTACACAATACTTTTATTTAAGTTCAAGTAAATGATACTTACACCAGTAATTGGCATGATGCTCATTGTCAACTTTTTGATTTTTGCTTGGTTCCTCAGGTGGCATGTCATTTAAAGAACTGGGGAAAAAATGGTGTTATAATCAGGAAATGTACTTTAAATATTACCATTATTACTTTTATTAAAAATGTCAAATTGTATAAGGCTGACCTGGAGCTGCAGTCTGCCTCAACTTCCATGGACTGCTGGGCTGGAATAGTGGAGGAATCTGTCATGATCTGGGCAGGATGGGGAGGTTCCTGTGTGCCCCTTTTTACTCCACCATCTTAAAGGTAAAGTAAGGAAATTGTACAATTTTAAATGGGGAATTAGAAATCATTATTCATTAACCAGAAAAGATTAGGTTATGTTGTCACAATAGGGAACGTGTAATTAAATAGCCTTTTATAGGCTTTACAGCTAAATTTAAACAGTAAAATAATTATAAACCACAAAACAATTCCGTAAAATTATAAATATTTAAAATATAACGTTCAGGCCAATGGCAACAGTAATATATAAATTAGATAAACTTAAAACATATAACACATTAGACAACCTGCCCCAGTCTGAGACACACACACACACACACACACACACACACACACACACACACACACACACACACACACACACACACACACACATACATAGTGTATTTAGTGCCTTGCAAAAGTATTCAGACCCCTGACCAAATCTCTCACATTAATGACATTTAAGTCTTTTGGGGTACATATGTACCAGCTTTGTACACAGTGACGAAGTGATTTTGGCCCATTGTTCTTGGCAGATTTGCTCCAGGTTATTCAGGTTGGTTGGATGATGCTTGTGGACTGCACTTTTGAATAGTGCCACAGATTCTCAATAGGATTGAGATCAGGACTTTGACTGGGCCACTGTAGGACATTTATCTTTTTGTTCTTGAGCCACTCCAACATTGTTTGACCTTGTTTTTGGGATCATTGTCATGCTGAAAGGTGAATTTCCTCCCAAGCTTTCAGTTTTTTTAGTTGACTGAAGCAGGTTCTCTTGCAGTATTTCCCTATATTTTGCACCATACATTCTTCCATCATTTCTAACAAGATGCTTCCCCACAGTATGATGCTGCCACCACCATACTTCACTGTAGGGATGGTGTGTCTTGAGGCATAGGAAGTGTTAGGTTTGCGCCACACATAGCACTTTCTGCCTTTTGGCCAAAAAGCCCTAGTTTGGTCTCAACTGACCACAAAACGCTTCTCCCACATCGCAGCTGGGTCACTCATATGCTGTCTGGCAAACTCCATACATGCATTCAGATGGTACTTTTTAAATAACGGCTTCTTTCTTGCCACCCTTCCATACAGCTTATGCAGTGCTCTTGATATGGTTGACTGGTGCGCCATTACTCCACTCCCAGCCACTCAACTCTGTAGCTCCTTCAAAGTGTTTTTAGACATCTCTGTGGCTTCTCGCTCAAGTCTCGTTTTTGTTAGCGCGCAGAATTTTAAGGGGCGGGCGGCCTTTTCTTGGCAGTACCTGGGTGGTGTGGTGCAGCTTCCACTTCCTGACTATTGATCCAACTGTGCTCACTGGGACATCCAAACATTTGGATATTATTTTGTACCCTTTCCCTAATCTATGCATTTTATTACTTTAACTTTACAAAATTTTGATGATATTGAAATGTTATCTTATAGCACAGAATTCAAAAAATTATTCTAATTTAAGACAGTTTTGAAGGAAACGGAGTTAAGGAAAAAGTGCTTATGGAAAAAATTAAGTTTTAAAAAAAATATTTCGACTTGTCCTTCCTTTTCTTTAAAACAAGCAAACATAGAAATTACAGTGAGCTGCATACAATGGAAGTAAATGGGGAACATTTTTAAAGGGTTAAAAGGCAGAAATGTGAAGCTTATAATTGTATAAAAGCACTTACGTTAATTCCTCAATTAAAACTTGTGTATTATTTGAGCTGTACAGCCGTTTTTGCAGCGGACTACTAAATTACCAGGATTACTTCGTCATGGCAACAAAATTGTAAAATTGGATATAACTTTACACAGAAAAGGTTAATAAGCAATTTTATCACTCTAAAATCATGTTACCACATATTGTGGCTATACAATGAGTTTAGTAATTTCACTTCCATTGTAAGTATCTCACAGTAACCCAGATTATTATTTTTTTTCTAATCTTACTAATTTTTGTGGTAATCAATATTATGCCACAAATACTGTCAGTTGAGCTTAACTTCTGTTGAACCGGAATATTCTTTTATGCTCAGTCGATGGAATTTGTGGCATAATGTTGATTACCAGAACAATAATTTTTTTACTCCCTCTTTTTCTTTAAAAAAAAAAAAGAAGAAAAAAAAAAATCGAGGTTACTGAGGGACTTACAATGAAAGTTAATGGCGCCAATTTTTTTTTTTTTTTTTTTAAGGCAGAAATGTGCAACGTACAATTATATAAAAGTGCTTTCATAAAAGTTTCCTTTAAAGCTCGTGTATTATTTGAGTCGTATCCGTTTCCAAAACCAGATCCAAATTCCTACTTCCAAAATATTTCGCTCAGAGAGCAGCGCTGTGATTGGTCAACGCGGCTGTCGCTTTCCATCTAACCCGAGCTGTAATAAGAGACGAGCGAAGTAAAACAAATAGGGCAACACTGATGTCTTAAACGACAAAACTACCTAAAAGTTATGTTCTTCTGGAGTCTGTAAGGCAAAAGTTGCAAAGTGATGGGGATGGCGATGTTTTTAGGTATCGCTTTCCGTAAGCTTTGCGTTCGTTTCGTGCCTGGCAATTTGCCTAACGCTTTCGGAAGCCATTTTCATTGGCCACATTGGCTAGTGAGTGTAACTCACCGTCTGTAGAATATACGCAGTGCGTCGGGGGTCTTCGGTGGTCCTCTTCAGCCGCGGTGCGTCTCGTCTTCGGCCGCTTCGAGAAACGCGGCGGTGACGCAATGGTACGGGAGGCTTTCACTAGTCCCGGGCGATGCAAAGTTTATCATCTCCAACTGTTTGGAACACAGTCAGCTGCTTCTCTCTCTTGTTAAGACCACCATCTTTTTATTACAGGAAATGACATGGAAAACGGAAGAAAGCCGCGCTTGTGCAGACCCGGCACACAATTTCAGGAAAGGGAAAGTTTTTTCTTCTTCAAGAAAGGGAAAGTTAGATTGTGGGTGAAGTTTCGAAGTTTTTTTTTTTCTTCTTCAGGAAAGGGAAAGTTAGATTGTGGGTGCTCGTTTGTGGAACGCGTCTCCCGGAGCATTAAGTAACGGTTGTGTGTCAAGTTTTCACACACACATGTACAACAGAAACAAAGATAATTATTTTCCCCTCATACTTTTTATTCTTCAATTTTTTCTGATATGTATTAATCTCCATCTGCGTAAAGGTGCTGTTAGCATTTTTAACAGTTCTAGAAGTTCACGTCGCAAAATAGCGTTCTCAAACTTGGCGTGACGTCAAACTGACCGCGACCAATTTCCCCCACTGTTTACTGAAGCGCATGCTTGACAGGTGTGCTTTTTAATTGCACATATTTCATTAACATCTTTTCAAGGAATGGGGAAATTTTCTACTTGTCATTGCAAAAAAAAAAATAAAAAAAAAAGTTCAACCATTTGTCATACGATTATAGCTACAAAATAAAATCACTTATCTCTAAATTATCTTGTAGGCCATTCAGTCATTCTCTATTGCCTAACATAATTAATGACAAACGAGAGGCAATCTTTCTTTGTCAATTTATTAACAAAATGATAAAATAAATAAATACAAATTGATCAAATGCTCCTAACGTCAATTTCTTCCCATGTTCCCTACAGTATTTGCAAAACACTGCATACAAAGGACTCATCACAGGCTCAATACAGGAGAGAGGTAAGAACCAACTGACTCACTCACAATGTCAGGTGAACAAATGAGGGAAAACAAGACCAAAGAGAGAGATTTGTAACAGAAAAGTCAAAAAAATAAACACACTCCTTTTTAAAATCATTATGAAAAAATACAAACAATTTTACAAATATTCATATTGTGTAATAAACCATTTACACTTAGTTCAGCACACCAGGTGAACTTTTTTGAATTTTTTAATAACATGTCGCTACAATGTATCCTGTTTTGTGTTTTAATGAGTGGAAGATTTTTTAAAATTATTTTTTGTTTCCTTTTTTTGCACACGCAAACAAAAATGTTTGACTGTAGATGAGGTAACACACACACACACACACACACACACACACACACACACACATACACACACACTCACAGTGCACAACACCAGGGAAGTCACGACGAGTAATGAAATGCATCAACAGTACAAGAAGGCCAAAATCATGACTGAGTAAATAGTCTGAATAGTGAACAGAAACTACAATGACTTCTTGTCACTGTGGAATTATGATGCATTATAAACAATATGGATGATCTTTACACACTATTAGGATCAAGGTGCCTGAATGAACAAATGGAATGGGTCAATTTTATGCATAAAATGTACACAGACACCTTTTGCCTTTTTCAAATGTTCCAAGACCAAAATATTGCAAATCCATACAGACTGTCAGACACGACTTGGCGGAAAGCGTTTCCCAATATAAACTAGAGCAGAAATAAACAGTGACGCAAAAATTCGGAATGATATGTACCTCGAATGCATATAAAAAGGCTTCCAAATAGCAAAATGCATGTTTGCAATCTCTTTGGGTATACTGACTTAAGAACTTGAATGCTTTGAATGTGTAAGTTTCAGAAGTCCCGACACTTCCTTCTATAGGCCCCACTCACAATAGATTACATGCAATCTGCAAGATTAGCCATGTAAGACCATACATTGTTTTCACACCCACTGGTACCCCCCAATCCCAATCCCAATCCCAATCCCACCCAGTGCCCCAAGATAACAATAACATTCAGCATGGTGTGCTAGCAAAGGCAGACTTGAATGACAAGTAACGGTCCATGAGATTCATACACAGCTGAAACTCCACTTATTAAAAAAACTATGTTTTTCAGCACAAATGTCAAACAAGAGCCCAGTATTATGGCCAGCAATTCATTTCCATTTCTAACTGTACACAAGTAAACTATATTCTACAGATGCCATTGTAAAAGTGTACATTGCTCATAATTTAAACAATGAAAAATAGATGTACATATGTATACAGTTTCATTTTGGCATCATCTTTGCCAGACATGAGAAAAAGGAAAGTGACACAGAAGTTCACATAATAATCTTTACAAAATAAACTCAAAACTAAATGCATAATAAAAAGTCTGACAAAACTTATGTAAAACATTTTGCATAAGAAGGCATGCTTTTTGTTGAACTGGTTGGACAGGTGGTGTTCTGTGGGGGCCCGAGGCTGAAATCTAAATACCTGATTCAGGTACGAGTCCAGTATTCTAACGCTGTGACTGAAGGAGAAATGTTTGTAGTTTTAAGAGCAGGGCATTGTGACATTTCACAGTCATTAGCCTGAACAGTCCTGGTTTGTGATACTAATGAAAAAAAAAAAAAAAAACAACAACAACATCTTAATTGTACACTAATAGAGAACTTGAAAACAAGCAGACACTTAAGTATTTTGGAAATAAACAAAACAGAGTAATACTTAAGACATTTCTATAAAAAGTGCATAAAAACAGGAAACCATAACTTACTAAAGATTTTTCTGCAGATTAACCCCAATGACCGTCAATTAAAATACTGCTTGTTTTCACAATTTCACACACTTAATATTTTGGTGGCACCAGAGTGCTCAGATTAACCAGTGAATCAACTTAAACACATATTAGGGAACATCTTTTTCACAGACCAATTTTGTGCAATCACCAAGATAAACATTTGTTCAGAGCATTAAAAACTCTCAAGGCAACTCCTTTACCAAATATACTCGAGGGGTCCTTTAGAAGGGAACTTCACAGAAGATAACTAGGTTTAAAAAGACAGACCAACACAAGCACTTCACTACAACCAGTTCACTTTAACCAATGAAATTACAACCTGCAAATGTGCTTCTAATTAAGTTTAAATGAGTGACATGAGATTTTTCATGAGAAACAACCAGTTTCTTTCAATAATTTTAGGGAAAGACATGAAGGTAAAAGCTGAGTGATTGGTTTAAGTACGTAAAAGGTTGAAGGCACTCTGGGCACCTGTACAGGAAGGAGTAAAGTAGTTTTGTTAAGAAATTCTTTATAGACTGACAATAGGGACTTCTGGAAGGCCTTCAATATTCATGTCGGTACGTTATGCCACCATAATGGTTGCCATGATATGAATGTTTATCCATCATTACCAATCCTGGCTCAAAGGGTAATAAGAGTATTATGGGAATGTATAAAGGATGAGAATGTGAATTTTCACAGTAGATTGTGAGAAATTGCAGCAAATTTTGGATATAACCTCCACCACAAAAGCCATGAAATCCTGACTTAAGACAAATCCATCATAAAAGAAAACAAAACACTAAGTCAGACTTAGCTGTGCATCGCCCGTTTGGAATCAACAGTAAATATCTAGTATATTTGTAGGATTTCCTAAATGAATACGAGGAATTTGATATGCGTAAATAGTTCAATCCTAGCCTGAGTGGCTGTCACATAAAGGTAAAACGGATATGTTATTTTGGATGGCCTGATGAACACAAAGAGGTGCCAGTAATGCATTGCTATTAAGATGGGACATTACCTGCAATAGAGTCATTAGGAACGTTAGCAAATCGGCCTTTGTTTCAACTACTAGGTTATGTTGACAAGCATTATGAAAACCAACGGATAGGTCCATTGAAATGTTGCTCCACTGAACGGTAAGTTTCTTCAGAGGTTATTAGTGCGTTTGCTTAAGTTTTCAGCAATAAAGCTTGTGCTTTAATTGAAGGGTTTTCTGTAATTTCCTTATTACTTAATTTGGCGCATACATCAAACCCTAGATTTTAAGACAGCAAATTGTGACACATTGTCATTATTGTTTTTCCAAGAGAGAGAGAGAAAAAAAAATAGGATTTGGGGAAAATGAGGATGTGTCATTTCCATTCTATTCTAGACCAAACACACAGTTAGGAGGATATATCCATTATTTAGGATAATAAAAATAAAAATAGAAAGCATTTGGCAGTTCAGAATAAAAAAACAAAAAACAGACACTCATTATGCAACTGGCATCTCCGTTAGACTGAGAAAGCTGCTTGCATAATGTATGCCATTAAATACCTTTGTTAACAAATCACTGTTTCGTCAAACAGAAAATAAAAAAAGAATTTCAATGAAGACTAGGAAGACCTGAATATATTTTCCCATAAAAACAAGAAATACTTCGATATAGACAGGGTTGTCATTTTTTTTCCTTAATCTTTCTCATAAAAAAAAATGACAAATAGCATCCATAACAGACAAGACTGACTTTAGAACGAGACTCATTCAATACACAGAACCAACGCATGATTTAAAGCGGCTTCTGGTGTAGCTTTCTCTTCCAGTCCTTTATCAAAGAGCTTGTGAGGCTTAGCCTTGTGTTCTACCACCGTTTAGCCTGAGATGACATGGAAACGGGTCCTTAGACTGGACACTTCTTCCTTCTTACTGCGAAATGCAAGAGGATGCTGAATGAAGAGAATAACTAAGAGGGGTTGTAATAGGCAATCCTGGCCGAGACCTGATTTTGTCTAACTTGCACCAGCGACAGGATTCTAAGCCTCTGCCTTTGTCACTGGCAAATACTGACACTTTGATTTGTTTGTCTTGCTTGGAAAGAGAAGCTTTTGGTTTTGCCAGTCCACTCATGCCTGGCTGGAGGTGCACAAGGTGTGGGCAAAGTCATGCAGTCTTTAGACATGTCCGCCCTGCCTTTCTTAGCCCGGAGAGAAGACAACCTATGGAACAAACCCCATGCTGGAGGCACACACTGGTCTGATGTGATAAATCATCCATCATCTTCTTTATCACCATCATTATTATTAGTTAAACTACTATTATCTTTTTTAATCATCTAATAATTGGCATGACACTCTTTCGTAGGTCACCCTTTTTCACCCAGACGTTTGGGCCTGATTGGTCTCCAAGCACCAAGACAAGTTTGTCTTGGATGTAGGCTTACTGTTGACACCGTTTTATCATATGTATCAAAAATAAAATTAAATAAAAAACAACATTTATTTGGATCTAGTTAATTTTATATATATATATATATATACACACACACACACATACACATATATATATATAGTTGAAGTCAGAAGTTTACATACACTTAGGTTGAACTCATTTTTTAAACACTCCACAGATTTCATATTAGCAAACTATAGTTTTGGCAAGTTGTTTAGGAAAACTACTTTGCATGACGAGTAAGTTTTCCAACAATTGGTTACACACAGATTGTTTCACTTTTAATTGACTATATCACTATTCCAGTGGGTCAGAAGTTTACATTCACCAAGTTAATTGTGACTATAAGCAGCTTGGAAAATTCCAGAAAATGATGTCAAGCCTTTAGACAATTAGCTTCTGATAGGCTAATTGGAGTCATTTGGAGTTGTACCTGTCGATGTATTTTAAGGCCTACCTTCGAACTCAGTCCCTCTTTGGTTGACATCATGTGAAAATCAAAATAAGACCTCAGAAAAGCAATTGTGGACATCTACAAGTGTGGTTCATCCTTAGAAGCAATTTCCAAATGCCTGAAGGTATCAAGCTCATCTGTACAAACAATAGTATGCAAGTATAAATGGTCTGCACTCATATAGCGCTTTTTTAACCTTAGCGGTTTTCAAAGTGCTTTACACTGTGTCTCATTCACACACACCACTCACATACCAATGATGGCAGAGCTGCCATGCAAGGCACTAGCCAGCTATTGGGAGCAACTTGGGGTTCAGTGTCTTGCCCAAGGACACTTCGGCATATGGGCAAGGAATCAATCCGACAACCCTGCGATTAGTGGCCAACCCACTCTACCACCTGAGCCACAGCTGCCCTAAACACCATGGAACCACGCAGCCATCATACCACTCAGGAAGGAGATGCATTCTGTCTCCTAGAGCTTAACGTAGTTTGGTGCGAAAAGGGCAAATCAATCCCTGAACAATAGCAAAGAAATTTGTGAAGATGCTGGAGGAAATGGGTAGACAAGTATCTATATCCACAGTAAAATGAGTCCTATTTCAACATAAACTGAAAGGCTGCTCAGCAAGGAAGAAGCCATTGCTCCAAAACTGCCATAAAAAGCCAGTTAACAGTTTGGAAGTGCACCTGGAGACAAAGACCTTACTATTTGGAATTGAAAAATGTTCTCTGGTCTAATGAAACAAAAATGTAACAGTTTGGCCATAATGACCATCGTTATGTTTGGAGGAAAAAGGGTGAAGCTTGCAAGCCAAAGAACACCATCCCAACCTTGAAGCATGGGGGTGGGTGGCAGCATCATGTTGTGGGGGGTACTTTGCTGAAGGAGAGACTAGTGCACTTCACAAAATATATGGCATCATAAGAAAAATTTATTTTGTGGATATATTGAAGCAACTTTTCAAGACATCAGCCAGGAAGTTAAGGCTTGGTCTCAAATGGGTCTTCCAAATGGACAATGACCACAAGCACACCTCCAATTTTGTGGCAAAATGGCTTATGGACAACAATGTCAAGGTATTGGAGTGGTCATCACAAAGTCAGATAGAAAATTTGTGGGCAGAACTGAAAAAGTGTGGGCGAGCAAGGAGGCCTATAATCCTGCCTCCGTTACACAAGTTCTGTCTGGAGGAATGGGCCAAAATTCCATCAACTTAATGTGAGAAGCTTGTGGAAGGCTTCCCAAAATATTTGACCCAAGTTGAACAATTTAAAGGCAATGCTACCAAATACTAACAAAGTCTATGTAAACTTCTAACACACTGGGAATGTGATGAAAGAAATAAAAGCTGAAATAAATCACTCTCTCTACCATTATTCTGACATTTCACATTCTTAAAATATAGTGATCCTAACTGAGCTAAGACAGGGAATGTTTTCTAACATTAAATGTGAGGAATTGTGAAAAACCTAGTTTAAATGTATTTGGCTAAGGTGTATGTAAACTTCTGACGTAAAATGTGTGTGTAATATATGTATATATGTGTGCGTGTGTGAAAATATATATATATATATATATATATATATATATATATATATATATATATACTACACTTAAAGATTGGCAACTTTATGCACCAGTCCAAGATGCAAAAGTAAATCTGCTTTAAATGTTTTGGTGATGTAAGTGTGTTTAGGATGAGGCTGAGAACTATTTCGGGTTGTCCATGTGACTGAGAGGGGCTGGCAAAGCTTGCTGAGAAGGTTCTGAGGTTTTGCCGTTATTGTTTACGCCGTGACTTCCGTCGTCCTGCCGTTCCACCTCCATCTTTCCCATTTCCCCTGCGCAGTGTCTGTCATCAGGAGGGATATTCTCGGAGTCCGCAGAGTCTGCGGTATCAACCACACCCTTGTCTACTTCTGGGTTCATGCCAGTACAAACACAGCCTGTCCCTCCGTTGGCCTTTACATCCCTGACCTGTGGCAATTCTGCAGGCTCTGCTGCTTTCGCCCCACCCATCATCTCTTCACTAAACGTGGCTTCAGGCATTTCCATGACCCCCGATTCGCATGACACAGCCTCAGGTGTGACTGCAGCTGCAGGTTCTGCTATTTCGGTCACTTCTGGGACTGCTACGGCTGCTGGTACTTGCACGGTAGGCTCGACCGGGATCTCTTGTAAACAGAACTGACTAGATTCCTTAGAGACTTTGAGGCTCCCTGACTCTGCGCAATCTGGTTTGGAATCCTGTAGAATGTCCATATACATGGGTTGAGCTAAGTTAAAGCTATGTATGAGACGGACAAGATGTTTCACCTTCTCCAGAGAGACCTGCATCTCCTTCTGACGGGCAAGTATACTATTCTTTGTCTCCATACATTTCTGTTGAAGAAGGGGAAAGATTATGTAACGGCAAAATAACGCAAATTACATGACATGATAAAATAAACCTTTATGCAATTCTGGGCTCTCTATCAACATCTGTGGTTTAAACTAAATTGCAACATTGTTTATTTTTTACAAGGTTTAAAAAAACATGGTTATGGATGGTTTAAGATATATCCATGGATGCCTGTGATCACCATATCAGAGCGGAGCTGACTAGCTACACCAAGAGTCAGTGATAGTAAGAAGAAAGTCCAACAAGATGTATATCTGAAAAATATGGCACTCTGTGTGCAAGTGTCAAGAGTGAGGAAGTGTAATTGAGCTTCAAATCATGATCGCCAAGGAGAATGCAGATCACAAGATTTATAGTAGAAAAGCAGTTACATTTTGTTCCTCAGTCAAAACCGATCATATCGCTTTAGAAGACATTAAACCACTTGAGATGTATGGATTAACTTTCTGGTGCGAATATGTATTGTTTTTGTTTTTTGTTGGACCCTATTGACTTGAATTATATGGACAATTACATGTCATATCTCCATCAAAATATCCTAATTTTTGTTTCACAGAAGAAAGTCATACAAGTTTGATATGGTTTAAGGGTGAGTAAATGAATGAATTATCATTTTTGGGAGAACCATTCCTTCAATGTTTTCAGAGCTGGAACCAGAAAATTAAGCTGAACATTTGCCTTACAATTTTTTTTCTGATGCAAACAACCCATCACAACAAGACACAGTACAAGACTGAGATTAATCTTAAATACAGAAAAGCAGCAGATACAAAGAAATAAACATCTCACCGTTATACAGTTGCTGAGCTGTTTCACTCTCTGTTCCAGTTGCTCTCGTTCCAGCTTAAGCTCAGTGCTCCATTTCATTAACTTCAGCTTTTCTTCTTCTTTCGCTGTCAGACAGGAACAAACACTCATAAATTAAATGAGCTCAAATATCTTGCAGCCTCTCACAATAGTTGGACATGCAAAGTTGGGGCACAGTGTAATAATGCGGTCTAATCATGAAATCTGCCATTTGTGCCATCCTTGATCTTTGCATTGTTTCTAGCAATGGTTTAGCACATGCCGCTCTCCATAGACTTCCACATAATCCAACATTAGGAAAGAGGTGGTTGAGTCTATTTTTTATTCTTTGATAGGTATAATGTGAAATTGGAGTGAAATTAATCTCACTGCGTACAACTGAAATCAAAATGTATCTACCTTCTTTGTAAGCAATGTAGGAATGGACAATGGCTAGGGTTCCTGGCCAGGGAATTGCCTCTTCCTTCTTCAGAATCTGTAAAATAATTTATCTTAATAACAGACCAGTGCTGTGCAGACTTGACCTCTGGAAAAACCATGAGAGAGAAAATGATAAACTGTATATGGCAACAGTGATGAACAACAGAACTTCAATGGGAGTGCTGGATGCTGTCTTACACTTACATGATGGGTGGAAAAAAAAGGCACAATAATACCGAACCATATTCGAGCTTACAAAGGTTAAAACAGCCTTATACCTGAAGAATCTCACTTTGTGCAAGGGGCAAAATGTGCACTTCAGGCAGGGAAAGAGGAGTCTGATATTTCAGTTGATCTCCCATTTCTAATTATATGATAGTGTGTACTTAAAGGACAACCAAAAATGAAAATGCAGTAACTCATATCCTAATATTGATTAAAATGTATGAGTTCCTTTCTTCTGTGGAATAGAAAAGGAGATCAATAGGTGGAATGTAACCCACCCTTCAATAAAATGCTAGTAAATGGCAACTGAGGCTAATATTATGCCTAACATCTCCTTTTGTGTCTCACAGAAGAAAAAATGCCACTTGGGTTCGGAAAAACAGAGTAAGTAAATTATTTTTTGGGCAAACTATTCCTTTAAAACGACAGAATTTCAGTTAATGAAGAGAACACGCTGCCTAGGGTGGGAAAGGACTGGCCCGAGACCTCGTTGTGCTGCTGTTTACCTGGTCTTGACATTTAGGACAGATCCACATGCCTTTGGGAATGTATTTGAGGGGTGGCTCCAAGCAGTCGAGATGGTAGACACGCGAACATGTGTCACACATGAGCACCTGTCCACTGCGTCTGCACACAGTGCAGAAATCCTCATGGATGTCTCCCTGTCGGGAAGAACGGCAGGTGTCAGTACCACCGCCCCCCCTCTATTCTGGACCAATCAGATAATGGGAAAGGCGGTGAGTAGCTGACTGCTGAATTTTCTAGTGGCTTATTGTAACTGGATATCTCCCTTAGCCAAGGCACTGGATATTTAGCTAGTAAATGTTTTGTTATTATTATTTTTACCTAAATGAATTGCTTTTAAAAATACATCATGAAATTATCAATAGATGGGTATTTAGGCATTTGAATGCTCAGATGTTGAAAGGGGATTATAAAAGGATTTTAAAAGTTATATACTACAATTACTTCAGGGCTGATATTTGTGAGGGAAGGTAGTAAAAGACTGTTCACTTTGTAAGACTGCTGGCTCCATTTAAACAATACAACAAATAAACACATGAATGAGAGTGCTGGTAGGTCATCATTTCTCTCTCCAGAGTAGATGCTGGACTCTAACAAACAGAGAGTGACCTTTCTCCTGTAGACTTCAAGGTGTACAGGATGAGGGAGGGCATTTCTTTTGGGGGGGAGGGGGAGAACTCTACTAGAAAAGTAATTAAAGTATGGGGGCTTGTCAACAACACAGTCACCCAGACTTGGCTGGTGGCTACTTACATCCCCGGAGCTGGGGCTGGGCTGGGGAACAGAATGAGGGTGGACAGAGAGGGGAAAGCCCCCTGTATCAGTCCGCTCAAGGGCTGGGGAGGCGGGAAGGCTGCTGGTGGGGGAGAGCAGGGGGTTGCAGCCCAGCTCCGGCACCGCCGTGCTGCTGCTGGTTGTGGTGGTGCTGTATTTGGGAGGGCGACCTGAGTGAAATGAGACAGACAAGAAAAACAAAAACCAAAACAAAACCAAAAAGAACAAAAAAATGGAGTAGGAAAAAGGGAAAAGAAAATAGAACACAAAGATGAAATAAATAATGGCATATTCTGGTTGCAACATACCTTAGAGAGGGGCTCCTCATTGGCTAGCATGGAAACAAAGGGATGGGGAGAGAGCGAAGGAGGGAGAAAAGTAGAAAGGGAGGGTCACAGAAAGCAGTTAGTGCAACAGACAACCACAGCAGCATGCAGGGAATTTTAAAGAGAGAAAGAAAGATCCAAAGCCACAAACAGACAGACACTTAATCTCCCTTCAAGACTTCCACCTGAGCTGTACTCCACATCAAAACCCTAAGAAAAATATCAATTAATTTCCCTGTATAAGCCTCCTTTAGGAACAAATTAGCAATAATTTATTCTAACTCGCAGCATAACAAATGACATCTAAGGTAAAGTGAAGTGTGTTTAACTTCTAGAAAACCAAGACAAAACCTTACAAATGAATCCAACACAACCATGAAATTTATTATCAGCTTTTGACTATCTACATCAGGTGATTTAGCTCAGGATTTGATCAACACAATTCTGTCGCTGGAATCACCAAAGAAGAGGATCAGGATCTTCAGAGTTATCTGAATTTAAAACTTTGTTTACCTGTCATTTCTTTTTAAATTACAAGTCCCTAGCCTTAGTCTTTGAGGTGGAATCCAAATCGGTCCCTAAAGACAAAGACCAAGACAGGTCTCAAGCCCTTAAGGTCAAGGCTAGTTGAAAGTCTTTGAGGGAATCTAAGTCATGTTTCAAGACTTGGTTGGAGTCCAAATATCTTCTCAAGTCCTTAAAGGGAAAGACCAGGCTAGGTGTAAAGGTTAGGTGTTTAGAGTCAAAACTATGAGGTGGAGTCCAAGTGAAGTCTTTCAATGCCAAGTCTAAGTCAAGTCTCAAGTTCCTATGGTAGAGACCAAGTCATGTCTTTGAGGCAGTCAAGTCAAGCATTTAAGGTGTAGTCCAAATAAAGTCTCAAATCCTTAAAAGTACAGTCCAAGTCAAGTCTCATGTCTTTGAGGTGGAGTCAGTCAAATCCCTTAGGGAGAAACCAAGTCAAGTCAAATCATAATCCCCTAAAGTATAGACCAATTCAACAAGTCTTTGAGGTGAAGTTGGACTTCAAAAGGAAGGTAAATATTTTATGCAACTTAAGTGCAATTCGATTTCCATCTAAGGAAATCATTAAATCATTCAACCTGGAAGAGCTGTTCCTTAACCAAAACTTTGATCCTACAACACATCATACATGTCAGCTCAGGTCTAATGAACATTTGTAGGACTGCAGAGAGATTAAACCCAGGCAAAGACAAAAAGCGGCATTGCAAGAGAAAGAAGATTGGAAGAAGGTGTATATTGGGTGTCTGTTAGATGGTACACAGAAGCAGGAGGGCAACAGTACATGAAATTAAGCAGCTAAGCGCAATATAGGTGCTTGGGCAGGCAGGTACCGACCTCTCTTCCTGGTCCCTTGATGCAGTGGAGTGTTCAAATAGGTGACAGCACTCTTTTTCCTCTGAGATACACAAGTCAGGTTGTTAGATGTCTAAATACAATCAAAGTTCTCAAAATCAGATCATTTCATGGAGTGAACTACAGAACATTTTTCTGTACCTCAGGTTCAAATACTGCTCCGCTGTACACTGGGTTGGCTGTTGTTCTTCTTTTGCGTTCTTGTCTTCTGCTCTGAATCTCTGCAGAGAAATGACACCCCAAGCACGCATGGTTACAAAGCGTCCCCTTTGTTGGTTAAATAACTTAAATTTCACCACCCTTATGTAGCAGAACACTAGAAACTTGCAGTGCAGATTTCAACCAGTGAGACTTACCTTCAAGATGGTCATGTGTGACCAACCCAAGAGAGACCATAAAGGCAAGTTTCTGAAAGAGGAAAAGTGTATTACTTTTTATTTATTGGTTAAGTTAGGCTTAAGAAAGGAGTTTGAAGATGCATGTTACCTGTGGGCTTTCTTCTTGTCTGACCTTAGAAGTAGGAGGAGGAAGAGGTGGAGAGGATGGGGGTGGTGTACTTGTCACCACCAGTTCTGATCCTCCCTGTAATTTCACAGCCTGACAGAGAGAGAGAAAAAAAATGCACAAAAGATCATGAACAAATGGAGAAAAACCTGAATAATTCCCCATTTACTTTTAGGAAAGTCAGTTCACTCAGGCATATTGGTAATGCAACTTCCTGTCAACTTGAATGGGACAGACCAAAATCTCAGAAACTGGTCAAGATTACATTCTGAATTTCAAAACTGGAAAAAATCTGATAGCAAATGTATCAAATGAGCTGCTTCAGCTTACACAAAAATACTGTATTTTTTGGGCTACACCTAATGGAATTAACCATTAATTAGTAAACAATCGATTGGCTCTTTTAACTGTAAAGGCTAAAGTATACCTCTGTCTTCTGTCTGCCGCTACAACAATTTCATCCGCATACAGCCCAGTTTTTGTAGCCTTGTGTACCTGAAGATTGTACTTAAGTGTATCACAATGCAGTCATTGTGTGCAAGAGTCAAATGCATCCATATGGGCTAGCAGTCAAGAATATTTAACAATCTAATGGTACATCTCCAGCTGCCATATTGCAATTCATCAATCAAAAAGAAGATTGGCTCTTCTACATGGAAAGTGTGACAAGCTGCTGTATTGATAGTTATGATTTGTCCTGCTAATTTTTATACGAGTGGGCCATCTCTCCCCTTAACATCTCTGATAATTTTGCATGTCCCAGGAGCACACAAAGCCCCTCCCTAGAATAGAATAGCCAAGATGTACCGCCCTCTGTTCCTACCTTTGTGTCCGAGTTAAGGTTGCTGTTCATCTGGGCAGGGCTTATGACGATGCCTGTGACACGTGTGGTGCCACCTGTGACAGCGGCCATGGTCTTGTCAATGGTACACTGCTGTCCGTTTACAATGCGCACCTGGTGGATGGGCCCGGCCAAGGCAGGCAAAGATGACGTCAGTTTGGTGGTGAGCATCAGGGGCCGCTGGATAAGGGGAGCCGCCACCATGGGGGGAGGAGGAGCAGGAGCAATGGCCACTTTGTTGGGGATGGAGGGTTTTGGCCGAACCTGTGGAATGGTGGAAAGGGGGGCTGAGTGAGAAAGCAGGTCCAGTCATGCCAAACCGATTGGTCATGTAAGCCATTGGCCATGTTTCCATGCCCTTAACAGCCATGCTGGTTTGTGTAAAGAGGCAATCTCAGCCGTAAGTAATGCAAACACTGAGCTCTGGTTCACTCGCAGTGACCAGCTTAAATAGATCAAAATCCTCCATTCTGTTGTTCAAATTTTACTCAAACTGTGACTTTGTGCCAAGCTCAAAACCTTTCTAGTTCACCTAAAATGACATAGATTATCCTAAGTTTGTTACAGAATCTGAATTCTTCCATAAAACATCATGGCCAGTTTCAATGACACCATCTGCCAAAGATGATTTTACTTGTTGGTTCAAAGAAACCAGAAACTACCAGTTTATCTGACCTCACAGAAATTAATTTCAATTGCAGGAATTTGAAAGCAATCTTTTCTTCCCCAATTTTCTAACAATAATTTTGTGAACTAATTTTCCCTCACTGTTATGCTCTCCCGGTTATTATTCTGAAACTGTGGTCTAGTTTGTAGATCTGGAAAACCCCACAGCCCACCGAGTGGGTTGGACTGAGGTCTCTTTAGCATTACGTAGATTTTTGAGGTAAAAGGTTATGTGTTGTCACTCTTGAAGGGGGCAGGGTTAATGACAGTGACAGCCAAAACAATATCAAAAGCAGTTTATAGCATTGGGGTAGAACAAAAGCAGAAAACTGAAGCAACTACAGTGTTACAAAGGAATAAACAGCAACACGCCTTCTCTCTCACTCTCACACACTAAGGGAGCGCTTACACACTAGAGAAAGCACTGTTGGAGCATTTGATCTGTTTTGAGGGTGTGGAGTCAGGTCAGTTTACAGTAAATTAGATTTTTGAAAGCACATGTAGACCCATTTCTCAGAAATTCTCAATGGTCAATGAATGCCTAATTCAGTGTTAAAATTTTGGTCAAATGGTAACAAATAACTTTCACAAACCCTTGCATTTTTCTTTACATTCATGTGCTGTACCATGCCCTTTGAAATCAATGGATATAAATGAAATGGAAGCTTTCATTGACATAGCTTAAACTCTAGTGTGTAGGTGCCCTCAAACAAAGAAAAAAACTTCAGCAAACAGTATCACAGCAACAGCCAGTGCTGGGTAGGGAAGGCAAGAGTCAGTTTTATGTTGATAAATTAGAACTCTAGGTGTAACCAACGTTTAACTTCAATATGTCTTACTAAGTTCCAGCAAATGTTCCCAGTTCCCATTTTAAAAACTAAAGATGAGAAATGTAAAAATATCTTGATTTGGATCCGAGACATTTCTGGTGTCTCAATAAAAAATAAAAATAAAAAAATTTGACAGCCCTCCCAACCCCCCTCTCATTTTAATATGCAGGCCCCTGAAACTATATTGTGTGTCGGGTGGCCCTCTGGTGGGGTCGGTGTGGAATTGCATGTACTTGGAAGGGAACGGTAGGGGCAGGTCTTACAGAGACGCACCTGTGGCTGAAAGGTGGGTCGAGGCGTCAATCTAGGAGGAGGGACAAAGTGGGGAACTTTGATAGGCTGGACAGAGGTGGTGGTGGCCTGCACCTGTGACAAAACCAGCCATTTATTGGGCACTCACCAGGTGAAATTAGAGAAAATAATAACATCGCCTTCCTTTATAGAAGTCTCATTTACCACAACTGGTTACATCACAGAAATATGTCACCATACACCACTGCCAAGCACATCGTAGTCAGAAAGAGGTAATTTCAAATCTCAATTGTAAATTGAGACAAAAATCCTGTTCTAATCACTCCAAAGCAATATAACAACTTAGCAAATTAGCTATACAAAAAAGAGGGTGACAAAGATTGGCATTTCTACATCAATGTAAGATTGCTACATTTCAGCTAATCGATAACTACTGTTAAAGAAGTTACAGGAAGTATCTGTAGAAGTGATTCACACTCACGACAATGACATTCTTGGAGACAATCCGTTTGGTTGCTTCTGTGTCTTGAATGGGAGGTTTGCTGGCCACCTGAAGGTTGATTGGTGTACTCTGGGAGTCGGAATTGGCGCCAGATCTAGTGGGGTTGCTGATGGCAGTGACCATGGCGATGGTGGGGCGTTGCATTGCTATGGAAGCAGGCATGGTGGAGGTGGCAGCTTTGAGCACAAGAGGTAGAGTCTTTGCAGTGATGACTGGTGTTACGGTGAGAGTCTTCTAGTTGGGGGAATAGAAAAAGATAACATTTAAGTCAGTGTGATTTAAAACAGACCATGTGTACTTTCTTAAAGGGATAGTTCACCAAAAAACAAAAAGAAGAACATTCAAATCACTTAAAGGGTTAGTTCACCCAAAAAGTTAAATTCCCTAATGATTTATTTACCTTTAAGTGATCCCAGATGTGAATGACTTTCCTTCTTCAGCAGAACCGAAATTAAGATTTTTATAAGCACATTTCAGCTCTGTTTGCCCATACGTTGCAAGGAAAAAGGTGTCATCAGTCTGCTGGATATTTGATGGTTCATAAAGCATATTTAGGCAGTATAAAAGTAATCCACATGACTTAATGTCTTCAGAAGCATATCAATAGGTTTGTGTAAAACAATCGATAATAAAAACATTATTAACTTAAAGAAATTGCTTCCTGCCAGCAGTCGACGCATCAGTGATGTAAGCGCAATGGCATGTTCATGCGAGAAGACGGAAGTATGTGCTTTGTAGAGGAACGAACGTCACACGAGAGTTAAGTACATTTTATTTGTATAGCGCCTTTCACAAGACGCATCGTTTCAAAGCAGCTTTACAGAAGATCAGGCATTAACAGGCAATAAAACTGTAATGTCTATAATGTCGATGAATCATCAGTGTGTAATCAGATAAAATACGATTGTTAATTGTGTTTAAAATTAATTAAATAATAATTGTATTAATAACCCCAGTGAGCAAGCTAAAAGCGACTGTGACAAGGAACACAAAACTCCATAAGATGTTTAATGGAGAAAAATAACCTTGGGAGAAACCAGACTCACTGTGGGGGCCAGTTCCCCTCTGGCTAACATCATAAATATAATATAAATATTACTTATGTATAGTTAAAGTCATGGTTTAAAATGATTAATCTAAGTAAGTGTTAAGGGTCAGTGTTTAAACATCGATTTTGTTTGAACTGTAAGATTAATGACCAATGTCTTTGAAGTCCATTCTGGATTAACTGCAGAAGTTCACATAGATGCAATTGTCCTTGTTAATTGGCTGATGAAGGCTTTTGTTGGCAATTGTTAGTCGATGCATTCCATTTCAAGATCGTAGTCCATCAATAGACCGAGGTGATGCAGGCTGAGATCAGGGATGTGAAACGCAATTCAACCTGGCCGGTAATTTCATTGAGGTTCGGCGTGGTCTATCCTAAATCCAAGGTTCAGACAATGGCATATGAAGTATCCCATGTCTTATGGTTGGAGTTGGCATCAGTTCATCCTCTGAAGTCCATCAAAATAGACTGAAGTGAGAGTTAGGCCATTTCAAACAGCAATGCAGCGCTGGCCAGAAGCAACGATTTAAAGTTAAAACATTTTTAATTCTCGATTTATTTCTTACACCAACCTATCTGTTTGCTTCAGAAGCAGCACCTGTTTACTTGCATTGTATGGACAAAAAGAGCTGAAATGTGACACTTTTTCACTTCAGTTATGCAGACGGAAAGTCATACACACCTGGGATGGCTATTTAATGGTAATTAAATCATGAGAGTGAACTTTCTTTAAAGGAATAGTTCACCCTTTTTTTAACTACAAATGTTCACTGAGAGGGATGATGCAAGCTCACGCGTCACGTGGAGGAGTCAGGAAGCACGTCATTGTTTACAAGAGAAACTTGCATAGACCAAGCATCATTCACAAACCAAAACTGTCCATAACAATATAAAATAAAATATGATTTCCAAATCATAATAACAAATACATTACTGCAGTAAATAACCATCCTATATTTCAGAGCAATGCCGTTGCGCCATCTACTTGTGCCTTTTCTGTAGCAGAAATATATAGTAGTAAATATATAGAGCGCCGAGGAAGGTGCAGAGCCCGACGGAGGTGTGACAATGACAAAGTTTGAGTTTGCTGGATTGACACAGCCGATGAATTCAGATATCGATGCTTTGTTTCTTTCGATGGTCTGAAATCCTCAGGGGTAAAATGTTCACTGCAAACCCTCCAATATTTGAGAGAATGTAGGGGTGTACTGATATCCAGGTTCAGCGCGATAAGCCAGAGCTTCAATCACTCATGATCATGTATAGGCAATCGATGAAATGTTAATATTTTTCCCAGCATGCATTTTCTTTGGGGTTTCTGAAGGTTAAAGCATCCAGGATACACACGCCAAACGACTATTTTGAACAATACATGTATACAAATACAAATCTACAGCAAAGGCAATTAAACTTTTGTACAGCACTCCTCGTCTTGTAAACAATGACGCACCTCCTGACTCCTCCTCCACGTGACGCGTGAGCTTGCGTCATCCCTCTCATGAGCGTGCGTCACAGACGTAGAAGCAAACATTTGTAGTTAAAAAGTATATAAGTATTGTATAGTTTCTCAAAATAAACAATCGTTTGAGTTCAGAAGAACTTTATTTGTCGATTGGAGTTGTGTGGATTATTTTGATGCACCCTAAATATGCATTTTGGACCATCAAAAAAGTACATTCACTTGCATTGTTTAAAGGAGGAGGCATGAAATGAAATCCAAAACAGAATTTAAGATTTTTAGATAAAGAAAGAAACTCATACATCTTGGATGGCGTGAGGGTGAGAAAATTATCAGCAAATTTTCATTTTTGGGTGAACTGTTCCTTTAAATGATGTTGTTCCAAACTCATATGCCATACAATTTCTTTCTTCCTAGGAACTCAAAAGATGATGTTAGGCATAATGTTAGGCTCAGTCACAAATTAATTTCAATGTAATTTATTTTCATACAATGAAAGTGAATGGTGACTGTGGCTAACATTTGCCTAACATCAACAAATGGTTAATCTCTGCAACTGAGAGGTTGTTTGAGGTCACGCAACATTATCGGCTAGATAAAAACAATAACAACAACATTACAATATGGTTCTATGGTCACTCCGCCCTTTTTTTGCCACAAACTCAAGATCTCATACATAGTTTGTTTACTGGTGATTGTGGAATGCACCTTTTGACTCCAGCTAAGCCGATGAGTCAGGACAAATTATTTTCAATAAACCTTTGTATAAACTAACTAATCGGTTTTAAACAGTGTACTAATTTGTCTATTTGCTGCATTATCAAGGAACCCATGTCTCCCTAAAAGGAGTAAATACACAAAACCAAATCACAGCTCAGTATTACACTGTTATACTAGCTCTGTGTTTTCCAGAAACTGTAAACTGAAGTGCTGATTTGTTCATTAAGGAATCAGGGTTTCTGAACGAATCTTTTAAGTTAACAACAATCATGCTTAAACAATGAGCAGCAATTTTGTTTGAGGTCAACTAAATGAGAATCTAATCTTTAGTGTTATCTTTGCAATTTTACAGCAGCATTTGCTGTCAATGCTTTTACACTTGCTGGTTTATTTTGGTGTTGCAGAGAGCCCCTGCCCCATATTCGTGCCTGTAAACATCATGTATGCAGGCGAACTGTGATTGGTTGTTTCCACATAACAATCAGACGGCCACTCGCTGGCCGTTCAATCAGATCATCCAACAATGATTGGAAATATGAAAACTAAAGTCATTTTCTCCATGATTATATTTAGTTTCATTCATTACTGTAGATCACATTTATAGTTTTAGTTAAGTTTTCGTTTTTTGAAAACTCCCGTTTTTATTTTTATTTTAAGATAACAACAATATTTTTTCACTGCTAGTTTTCGTCTTTGTAATCATTTTTGTTAACGATAAAAACCGTGCTCCCACCCTTCTTGATTAACAAACTTCCATGATTTTACCATGAACCATGTGTGATAACTGGAAACATTTTTTTAAATGGTTTTGATTCAGATTGATTCACTATTGAATCATTTAGTTCGTTTGACTAATTTGTTCAAAAGAACTGACTTTAAAAAAAGATTCCCTGACAAATCAAGACATCACTGTCTTGTAGAGTTTTACTCAGAGATATATCTAGCTCATGACATATTTCAGAGCAGTGAAAAACAAGAGTATATTCAATATATAGTCCTATTAAACTCAATTCTAAAATATCCTGATAGTTTCAGGTTTTCCATGACCGTGGGAACCCTGCAATGAGACTAGTTTCTGTTTTTCAATGGATTTGTTGCATGAAGATTTCCACAACATATTCTAAATACACAAAAAGACACTTACAGGTTGCCACCTGCTGGTGTAATGATGCGTCCTACAGAACAAATCGGTGAACTAATATTTTTGGTGAACAGAATCAAAAGATTCGAATCACTGGGGTTAATCAAAATAATCACTAGTATACAGTTTGGGGTATACAACGGTACCTGTGGCACCCCCTGGTTGTGTGGAGGCCCTGTGGGTGGACATGCGGGCGTGAGCAGCACGGATTTACTATCTGCGACTGCTGGGAATGTCTGCATCTTCAGTTCAGGCTCCTGTTTAATCAGCAACTCTTTCCGCAAATGCTCAACCACTTTTTTCTGAGAGAGAGAGAGAGAGAGAGTTTACCAAGCAGCAATAAATCTATTCACTTTCACATTATGATTGTAATGGAAATGGTGACTGCTGAAAACAACAGAACAGGTCAATTTGGTCTAAAACAAACAAATGCACTTTTTCTGAGAATTGAAATTGAAAAGACCCCATCTCGTCATTTCAATGTCCTGTTTATATCTGGCTTCAGCAGTTTCTAATAATAGACCATTAGTCACTAACTTTCCTGGTTTCAGTGAGTGAAGCCCAGTTGTGGCTTTAGGTGCGAGTCCATTTTAACTACAGTATGTTGGTGCGACTATCCTTGAGGATTCTCCATAGACATAATGATTTTTATACTGTATGAACTATAGATTCTATCCCCCTAACCCTAAACCTCACCCCCACAAAAAACATTCTGCATTTTTATGAAAAAAAACCAAACATCATTTAGTATGTTTTTTCAAGTGATTTGAATTATGGGGACAGTAGAAATGTCCATATAAACCACATTTATAGCATAATACCCTTGTAATTACCAGTTTGTAACCTAAAAAAATAAAAACCTCAAAAACCACAACCCCACCCCACATACAATTGAAATTCACCTCACACACTCTGCTGCCTCAGAGTCCTCTGGAGCCAAAGCGTACCTCTGAGAGCGCACACACACACACACACACACACACACACACTCACTCCAACAAGGCCTTTGCACACAACATCAAATTAAAGTCTCTTCATCAAAATTAATTTTGATTAAAAAAAAATTCTCTTTAAGGGGAGGATCAATCACACAGAAGTGGCTTTAGACTCGCTAGTGGAACGTTTACATACACAACAGACTGGCGTGCCAGCTACGGGCATCACACATATAGGCTAAATCGCATAAATATAGATTCATGGTGTGCAAGGTACTATAGAGAATTCATAAAAAAGGAAGAGGGATTTGAAAGGCAGACTAACTCTATTCATGCCCGGCGGGATTCAGAAAGAGTATGAGGAACCTCAACCTGTCATATACAAGAGACACATTCACTGAATAAATCTCACGGGTGACTTGCCTAAACAGGTCACATTTCACCCCCAAAAGGAAAAAAATTAAACATGAAATTACATTTTGCATAAAGAAAATATTAAATATGTTTAAGGACTCATCCCATGTGTCTGGATGTTTTACTTCAGAGTTGTTTTGCATTATGAATGATGATTGTTATTACTGTAATATAATGACTCTTTTGTTAAATCAAACATAGATTAAAGGCAGTAAAACAAATGCTACTGTGATGTATAAACACTTTACAATTTAAATATATATATATTTTGCCATATTTGGGATTACATTTGGGATTGATTGCTTAGTTGTCATGAAAATAATGTCCGAATGTAAACAAATCTAGAGATGTATGTAGTAATATAAGCGATGATATAAGTTATTGGTTGAATAAGTGATTTTTTTAATGAACTGATATCAGTTCATGTTGAATATTTAACTGTAGACTTTGCTGCAATTCAAGATTTAACAGTTATCATGAAACATGAAAATATTTAATGGCCTAGTGTGGGCCAGAATTAAAAAAAAATCTTCCTTTTTCCTCTGTGGAACACAATGGGGCATTAGGCGGTCTCAGTCACCATTGATTTTTATTGCCTAAAGGTCTCTTATTGTGTTCCACTAAGGAAAGAAATTCATACAGGTCTGGAACATAAGGGTGAGTAAATGATAGAAACTGTTCCTTTAAAATCAGTGCATCCCCAAGAAATCTTGCATGGTCCTAAAAATAGGTTAACCTGTTGATACGCACCCCCTTTTTGAGCACAGACCATGAAAATGACATACCTGAATGTAAATGGTTGTATTTACTGGACCCTTTGGAGTATGGACACCGTTGTAGTATCTTTTGAAAGAAGACACTTTCCAAAGTTTCAGAATTAAAATATGTTGTTATGTTTTAAAGTTCGAGAAGCTGAAGTTTATAGAAATGGAAATATTTTGTTTCACATGTTTTTATAATCTAAAAAACAATAATAAAAGAGCCAAGACAACCCAGATATACAATGATCTCAAAGCCACAAGTCTAAAGAAGCCAAGTTTCAAATTTGAAAACGAGGTTCCTGCAGCTTTCTCCTCTGTAAAATCGCTGGAAGCGTCCAGAGTAAAATTAAGGCTCCGCCTTTCAAGACGACACAAAATCTGACGGCACTGCTTGGCTCTTCTGAATAAATCTACAACGCATTTTTAAAAATAGACTTTGGAGACAGGCTCATTTTGTTTATGAAATATATAAGATAATACACAGTTTTACAACATGAATGCAGCTCAGATTTCATAGTTTGTTGATGAACGATGACGAAGGGTAATTCTTTCAGACGAGATCTCATGTAAACAATGGAGAATATATATCAATATTTCTCAGATTTATCACTTTTATGGACAAAAAGTGCTATTGGATGTTTAATAATTTATGATTTTTATATTTTTCAATATTTAAAAAGGACTTAAATATTGATCCGTTTCTCACCCACACTTATCATACATCTTCTGAAGCCATGTATTTAACCACAGGAGTCATATGCATTACTTCTATGCTACCTTTATGTTCTGTTTGGAGCTTCAAAGTTCAGCCCACCTTTCACTTGCATTGTGAGGACCTACAGGCCTGAGATATTCATCTAAAAATCTATGCGTTCAGCAGAAGAAATAAAGTCATACACATCTGCGATGGCATGAGGGTGATTAAGTTATGAGAATATTTATATTTTTGGGCAAACTATCACTTTAAGGATACAAGCTCAAAGCTAAGCTCAGTTAGTAAACTGGGACAATTCTTTGATTAAACTAACAGGAGAATTTTCAAGAGGAGGTGAAGAAGTGAAACATTGCCCCATAATATCTGTGCAAAAAATTGAGACTTTTCAAGAAGCAACGAATAAGTACAATCTCAGACAATCTGGAGTGTTTTCACCTCCCACCAGGAGACCAGACAAACCCCAACACACAAACACACACACACACACACACACACACACTTACTTTAGCTCTGATGCCACAGTTTTGTTTAACGCACAGACACAGGCATGTACTGGTGACTGCTCTTTTATAAAAATAAAGACCTTTTAAACGTCAATCTTTGTTAATCTCCATTGTCATTACATAATTAAAATCAAACAGCTTCTAATGTAGACCACCAAGACCATTAAGACCACCTTGGAAAAAAAAAAAAGGTTCAAAAACATTATTTTAAATTCAATTTAACTTTACCAGGAGATGTAAACTGGACACAAATTTTGTATTTAATTTTTTGCCATTTCCTAAAAACAAAAACAAGAAAAAACATGTGGCAGGAAAATCAAGCAAGATAAAGCAATCACAACACCTATCGATTCCACCACTGATCAATCTATTTTACTTCAGGAATGTGACAAATTCCAAAGTGGATACAGGATACTCAATAAGAAAATGGATTGGATCATGAAAAGGGGCTGTAAGAGTAATTTGTGACATCAGCCGAGAAAAAAAAAAGAAAGAAAAAAAAGCTCTTTCAGAAGGTGAGTAAGCATTTTTGTAAAAGATTATAACGTGCACCAATGAATCATAAACAAAGTTAATATGGTCAATATTGATTTGATGTGGATATAAGATCTGATATTCTGATATTCTCAATTCCAACTTTGCTCAATTAAACGTGTGCTTCATGTGTTTTACTGTTGAAAAACATTTTCTTTCTCTGTGAATGACATCACAATCCTTGAATCATCTTACCTGTTTCTCACTCAGAGCCGTGATTTTCGCCTGGAGCTCATGAAGTTGCTTCTTCAGATCTGCATTCTAAAAAAATAGCAATGATGAGGATATGAATCAACACCAATTAAACACCAATTTTGAGCAAGAACAGAACCATTAGAAGTGTATAAATGAGTATTTTTTTTAACAATACAAATATAAATTTGTATATGTCAACATTAGCTAATGTATTAGTCATCATCATGAGCGAATTATGACCAATAACCTTTTAATGTTCATTTATACATTTAGAATTTACATATTCATATTATTTGATAATGTATAAATACTAATGGTAATATACACTGCTGTTCAAAAGTTTTGAAACACTTGACTGAAATGTTTCTCATGATCTTAAAAATCTTTTGATCTGAAGGCATACACTTGAATGATTGAAATGGATTTTGTATACAAAACTAAATTTGTAGAAAAAACAACAAACGTTTTTTTTTAATGGATGACTTTGACCGACTAATAAAGAAAAGAAGCCAATAAGTGCCCAGTATTGATGGGAACTGACTCTAAGTGACCCTAAACATTAGTGTATACAACTGTAAATGTATTTGGATATGAAGGAAATAGCATAAATGAATATTAATAAATGCTAAAAAGGTTTTATTCATTATTAGTTTGTGTCAACTCTGTTAATTCATGTTAACATATACATCTTTATTGTAAAGTGTTAATAAAATAATATGAATTCAGTCATCAATCATGTTAAAGTTTTATAGATTAGACAAACAGTTAAGGAAAAGCTCACAAAAACATTTACCTGTGGGTCCTGCTTCATTTGGGCGACAAGTTTCTATGGTAACAGAAGAGAAGACAAGAAATGTGTCAACCGTTTTGGAGGGAGACACAGACATGGTGTGCCATCTACAGGCCAACCATGAAACTACAGCCTTTTGCACCTGCCTCACACTTAAAGACAACAGCCAACAGAACAGCAGGCAGACTGCCAACAGCTTTCTGTAGAGGTAACCTTTCTTTCAGTTTACAACAGTTTGTGGGGATGCAGTTTAATGAGTTAGAGCAAACATCTCCCATCAGCAACGGACAAGTGTAATGTACAGTGCATTCAGAAAGTATTCAGACCCCTTCATTTTTTTCACATTTTCTTATGTTGCAGCCTTTTGCTAAAATGCTTTAAATGATTTTTTCACATCAATCTACACTGAAAAAACTGAAATGTCACATTGACATTAGTATTCATATTTATCTCCGGTGCATCCCATTTCTCTGGATCATCTTTGAGATTATTCTACACTTTGATTGGAGTCCACCGGTGGCAAATTCAATTGATTGGACTTGATTTGGAAATGCACACACCTGTCCATATAAGGGCTCACAGCTGAAAATGCATATCAGAGCAAAAACCAAGCCATGAGTTCAAAGGAACTGCCTGCAGAGCTCAGAGACAGGATTGTGTCGAGGCACAGATCTGGGGAAGGCTACAAAAAACATTTAGCTACATTGAAGGTTCCCAAGAGCACATTAGCCTCCATAATTCTTAAATGGAAGTTTGGAACAACCAGGACTCTTCTTAGAGATGGCCGCACGGCCAAACTGCGCAATCAGGGGAGAAGATCCTTGGTAAGAGAGATGACCAAGAACCTGATGTCACTCTGGTTGAGCTCCAGAGATCATGTGTGGAGATGGGATAAACTTGTAGAAGGACAACTGTCTCTGCAACACTCCACTGATCTGGGCTTTATGGCAGAGTGGCCAGACAGATGCCTCTCCTCAGTGCAAGACACATTATAACTCTGATTTATCAAAATCGCACTTTAAATTTCATGTAATTAAATTCAAATTCAATTGGTTGATGACTATGCACTAAAGTTCTCTTCAATTGGCACTACATCCAAGGCCACAAAACAACCTGGGTTTTGGTCATAGTCGCTCTGAATGGAGCTGAAATAACGCTTCCACCTGCTTGTCAAATATTCAGAGCGATTTGAAAACAAAACCAGACAGCAACACAAAAAACTCCAGTATGTAAAAGAACAACTTCTTGAGATGATAAGTTACAATTTAAGTAATGGCTCACGCTTTATCTACCCGGTATAACCCTTTATTCTCCCACTTTTTCTTTCTCTACTTTCCTCCCTCCCTTTCTCTTTTTCTTTCCCGCACTCAGGCAGCTCGGCTAATTTTCTGCCTGCTGGGACATGCCGCCTCTGACTGCGAGAGACACGAAGTGAAACATATCTGCATTTATCGCTTATCCAACATCTAATGCTCAGGAAGAAGGGAAATAGAGGACTTGGATACCTGTTCTGGCATATTCATTTGAATTAACATTAGTGAATGCAACAGTTAACATGAACTAACAAATAACAATATAGCAAGTGACAGTTCACCTAAAAATTTAAATTCTCTCATCATTAACTCACCCTCATGCCATCCCGGATGTGTATGACTTTCTTTTTTCCGCACAACATAAAAGATGATTTTAAGAAGAATATCTCAGCACTGTTTGTCCTTACAATGCAAGTGAATGACCAAAACTTTGAAGGTCCAAAAAGCACATAAAGGAAGCATATAAGTAATCCAAAAAACTCCTGTGGTTAAATCAGTGTCTTTAGAAGAGACATGATTGATGTGGGTGAGAAACAGATCAATATTTAAACCCTTTTTTACTATAAATTCTCCTCCCTGCCCAGAAGATGGGGATATGCACGAAGAATGTGAATCACCAAAAACAAAAGAAGATTTATAGTAAAAAAGGACTTAAATATCGATCCGTTTCTCACCCACACCTATCATATCTGGCCACCATTCACTTGCGTTGTATGGACTTACAGAGCTGAAATATTCTTCTAAAAATTATGAAAACATTGTCATTTTTAGGTGAACTATTACTTTAATAATCTTGGTTATTGTTAATTTGTACAAATACTAATTTGTTTACATTAAAATTGTATACATTAACATTATTGCAATATAACCTAACTTGAACATACTGAACAATAGTATTTTATAAATAAACATTTCCCAAGATTTCCAAAATTCTGTAAACAATTATTTCATTGTTATTTCAATATAACGAATGCATTTACTAGTGTTAATAAATACAACCTTATTAGTTACAGAATACTCTATATAGCCTCCACTGAAAACATTTTGCCAATATTGCAACAGATGACTCTGTAAATATGTATTGTGTAGCTAACTGTAGTAATAAGGGCATAGTGACACTTCGGAATTGTTTCCCCATATGATTTAACTGAGATCTCCTACCTGATGGACTTGTATTTCCACTTTCAGGGCCTCCTGTAATGTTTGCAATTCCATCATTGATCCAGTTTGCTGGAAAGAGAGTACCAGGAAACTTTCAGCCTGTCTTCAGAAATCAGAAAGAGTGGTTTCGGAGGATTATTGGATTTTTTTCTTCTATTTTATATATTTAACCTTTATTCCGTGAGCCGTCTGAGATGCTTGGAGGTTAGCTTAATTCAATGCCACCTCAAGGGAGAACAAAATTCAGCATCTAATACAGTTGGAGGGGAAAATGCACTTAAACCTAGGCATGATGCATGATGTCCCAAGTGGTCGTAAACAGACACGGTTTATTCCATTCTGCATCCCCAGAGCTATTTGGCGACACTGTACTTGCAAGATGTTGCAAGTCAAAAAAAAAGTATCTTGGCTAATAGGAAAAGAAACTCAGTTCTTGAAAAGTAATTTTCTGGGCGAAAAAATAAATAAATATATAGGATGGCTGAGGATGAAAACTTGAGACAATCAAGGAGATGGGCAAAGTTCATCGTGCCCGTTGGACAAATCGTATCAACTCCAGCACAAAGACTTTGTGTAACAGTGAGCGAAACGGAGACAGTGTTACAGACATTCATTCACTCTCATTGATTTTGGTGAACAGTGCTGTGCCAAGAGGACAATTATAACAGAAGCTATTAGAGGACTTACCAGCTGACACTGAGACTGGTGTTCACTCACTCTCCAACTCCCTGCACAAGATGAAACACACAAACACAAAGCCTATTAGATAGGGGAGAGACACTCCAACTCTCTCTCACAGTCTGTGAAAAAGGGGGCAACATCACAAGAGCAGCATTCAGCACACATCTAATTGCTCATCCCGTCTATGAACTACATGACACGATTAGTCCTCCTGGCATCTTACTGAATCTTAACAGGCCCAAAATTGTATTCTACAAAACTCAAGCTTTGTGCATTTCTGCCAAATGGAATTGTGAGATGTTAAGTCAAGTCTAAATTCACCAGCGATGACATCTGTCATGACCAAAAGGCAGTCGGATATCTAAGGACCTTGAGTCGACAATGGACAGGAAATGACAACCTCTCAAGTTTATGTGGCTATGAGTCACTCTGCAAGTCTTTGATCATATAAAGTTTACAATCAAACACAATTAAACCTGACTTTCATAGATTTTTTGGGAAGGGTACCATGCCAAATATCCGGCCAACTTGCAAGTCTAGGTCTTGGGTGTCCACAATAAATTTGGACTGAAAAAACACGTTGATTAATTACTTTTTCTTCAGCCAGTTTTACAAGCAAAATGCTTACAATACAAAGGTAGGGATAATAAGAAAATAGGATGTGTCCTGACCAACATTTGGGCAATGTTACCTCATAAAAAATACTTAAATATATACTATGCTTTTATTTTCATTTGAATGACTATTAACATTCTCAGTTTCATTATTCAGGGATAAATTATTATCCAACCGCTTCGGAAGCAGCGTATAAAGGCATTGTAATGTTTCACCCGTTACTTTTCTCAGCGCTGTTCAAGATGCACCAATCAAAGTCGTTTGATTACCGCATAATTATTATTATTTGATAATTTTCTGTAGATTTTGCAAAGGTGAATGTCCATCTTAGGTCTAATAGATTTAATCAAGCATACTTTTCATGTACAAATGTTTTCGGTCTACGTAAAAAAAGACATTCTGCTTTTACAGCCGGTAAGGGCCCTCTTTAGGAAGAAGGCTTTGAATTTGAATGACTGTCTAGGTAATTGGGTGGGTTAGAGGAGCCGGATTTTAAGATGCAACTATTACTACACAGCTAAATGATTTGGCATAACAATATGAGAAAAGATTGTGGGAGTGAGGGGAGTTAAGAAAAATAATTTTGTAATTTACTTTGTTAGATTTCCATTTGATTAATGCTGGATAATACATTTGACAGAATATGTAAATACATAATGTCCCTTGAATATCACCATTGTTTTGATGCGATCTGCTTGAAGACAACTGTATTTGATTTTGACACATTAAGGGACATATCGTTGACGCATAATCTGACAAGTTCACTTTTACATATAACATTTTTCCTTCATATCATCCAGGCCTATAGTGGTCAGTTCAAAACCTGCTTATTCTTCAGAGAGAAAAAAAGTGCCAGAGAAATGGTAAAATTAGACTTGCTGTATGAGGAAAATAATGTTATTTTGCCTACATTACCAGACTAACATTTTCAGATTTCTAACCAAACCCTAATCAACATTTAAAATATGATCCTGTTTACAATATCCCTACCAAATTTCAAACCAAACCTACACCATTTGCTCATATTTACACCCTGCATATTAATATGTTAGACAACCAGACAAAATTAGTTTCAGTATAATAAAAAACATGTATACATTTACATCTGAGTTTATGAATCAAATGACATTACGATTTGTAATAGGAAAATTGTACTGCTCAGTAAAAGTGCAAGTTTCATGTCCCTGCAAAGCAACCTGTTGAAATGTTATTGTTAAACTATGAGGTCTATAGACAGTCAGTCTAATACTATATCCAAAATCTTAAAAATTAAAGCTTAAAAGAAGCTTTTCAAGAAGGAAAAGGCGTTGTGCGTTACATAAACTTAAGTTGTTACAATAGTTGGTGTTAGTACATTCAATGAAAATATTGAATCACTCTGCAGAGAAGGAATTATTGCATCTTAAACTTCTTTTAACATATCCATAATGTAAAAACAAAGAAAATCCCATCAATTAAATAAGTAATAAATAATGTGTCTATTGACAACTCTTTCATCCAAGTGTTGATAATAGATACATGTATTAAACTTTACTTAAAGCAAACTGACATTACACAGCTATAAACAGACCACACATAAAAAGGTAATGCTAATTATTATCCTTAATAAATAGAATCCCAGCCTGTGTGAGGTAACCGAATATGACTACTACACCTGAAAACTATACTACTAAAATACTCTCAGTGTCCTGTTGCACACCAACAGCGTTTCGTTTTGCATAATTCTTAATAGACAAACAAGGAATGAACAACTGTATGTTTCAAAGTTGTTTGTGCATGGAAAACATTATTATATCCATTATAAACTGTTACACAGAATGGCAGATTCCCAAATAATCTGATTGCAAGAGTGAAACCATCAAAGTGAAACTACCCGGGCAAGGAAAACAAAAGTTAAAAGAAAAACACTAACCTTTTAACAATCAAGGAAGGGATCAAACACATTCTAAAGTTTAACAAACATGTCAAATACCAATAATTAGTACAGAATATAAACATAATACTAGTCAGTTAAAAATATAAACAAGATCAAAGCAAACTTAAGATAAAAAGAAAAAGCTAATCAATAACAATCAGGGGAGTAAACACAAGTTTAAACAATAAACAACTAATTAGACGCATAAACAACAAACTAGAAGCATAATAAACTAACTAAAAGTACAAACAACAAACATAAACCACTTTGACAGGCGGCTCTGGTGTAACCCCCTCCCAACTGTGCATTAAACCAGGCTTTAGCTCTCTGGATTCGACCAGGGATGTGCAAATTACTGAAAAAGTTCGGCAGCACTTTGATTAGGCCATTATAAACACGGAAGATGCATGCAGTGCAGTTTATCCACAGCATACTTTCACAAAGATTCATCCTGGAGGGGAACATGCATGCTTTGAGATTGTCCCTGCACAAATCCACCAAAACTAGAGGGTAAACGGGGTTTGAGTTTCTTTCCCCCCTCATTTGGCACATTTTTCCACTCCTAAAGAAATTTAGTTGGTGCAAGCTACAACACATCAGCTCTAGAATAAGTCAGCCTGTCCTCCACCAACCAGAAAAAAGCAACACCAAAAAAAAAAAAAAAAATCACTTTCCAAACAAACCAACATAAAATCGCATTGCTTAAAAAGCATCACTTTATCACCCACCCACGACACGTTCAGGGACTAAAAGCGATGGAAACTATAAAAATAGGATTGAATCGTGTTTATAAAGCAGCTAGTTTAAATAAGGAGCTTTCACATTGTGCTACGGCTAACCCAGCTAAAGCTAACAGGCCAACAGCACAAATTACAGTTAGATGGACTCGACTGAGCCGCCACCACTAATTCAAGCCATGCACGAGAAAAAAAAGTGCCAATTTCCCTCCTTTTATCCCTCCCGCTTCCATCGGATACATTGTTTCCACTGAGCTGTAAAGAACCGTTGCGGCAACAATGTATCAAGTTTAAATTGTTACAAAATAACAATAAGCGCGGAACGTTCGACGCGCCGCACTTAGAAATACACCGCTCAACTCCTAGAAATAAGGGGGAATCTTTTGCTTCAAAACCATCGGGCTCCCGACTTCTCTACCTACCCGATCGCGACGGGCTTTAGATGTGGAAAAGCGGTGAGTAGTTAATAAACGATTAAAGTCATAAAACGAGGCGCATAAAAGTTGCAATAATTAAAAAAAAGATCCCAAGGTGCACTTACCCTCCTTCTACTCACTTGAGCGGTAGTGCATCTCTCTCTCTCCTCTCCCCCCCCCCCACAAATTATTTAAATAAATATTTACAAACACTCAGAGATCTCGGCAAAGATTCATCCGATGTAATCGCTCACATCGCTGTAGTGGTACACTAGGCTCGGTTTCGCTAGGCTAACCGACCTTATTTTTTGTTTGTTCAAATTTAATTAGTGTGTGTAAAAAAAAAGAGAGAAACTGAGATACAAAACACAGAAGAACTCTTCTTCAATCTCATTCACTACAGCCGCAGCACCGAGCGATTCATCCGCGCAGGAAGAGGGAGACGAAGGGGGTGAGAAAAGTAACAGTCAAACGGTACAAATACACACAAACGCGTATTCAAGCGACACAAAAACATCACGATTCCATTAAAAGCGAGAATACTTGGTGGAAAAGTGGGCGTAAAGTTTTCACAAAACGTGCTTGGCAAGAGGACTATTTTTTGTGTGACGGTGCGGCGAATTTATTTCACTTTGCCTAAGGAACAGCGGTAGTGCGACTCCCATTGCCTAGGGAAAAACCCGGATGTAAACTCGGCGAAACTCATCTGGAAAGAAGTGGCAACCCTAACTCACTCCAACTTGTGCAGTCACAGTCAGCAAAAGAAGTGAATACACCCCCATCCGACCACCATGTCTGCTTGATACCACTTCATACCCCCTATAACATCAAATCAAAGTATATAGGCTACTACCATCATAACCGAGCCGGTGTGATTACAGGTCTTGATCATCAATCCTAGCGCACGTGCGCCGCCGCCAAGATGCTTTATGTCTGTTATAATAGAGTGAGAAATAGTCTCACATAGAATAATCTATGCAAGAGAATGGTGCTACCATGTTATGAAAGAGGTGGCCGCTCCGTTAACCAATGAAATTGTTTCCTGGGCCGCCATGACATATTTTTTGAGGCTGCCTGGAATAAAGGCTTTTTTTTTGCTGAATTTGTGCTGAATCAACACATCCCAAAACAAAAGCGCTTTGAACGACAGGAATGGCTTTATATATTTAAAGTGATGTTTAAAACTCAGTGAACTCTCAGTTTGAGGTTTTATATTGGTCATACGATATGATGCTACTCGCTTTAAAAACTATGAAATGTTAATCTCGCGAAAAAATAAACTAAATCGTATAGAGGAAGGACCTGTTTATTATCTTAGACCGAAATAACAGAATAGGTTTCATTTAAGTATATAAAAAATACACATATTTTCTATAAAGTTTATAAAAACAAACTAGCACCTTAATTTAACGCTACATAAAATGTTAATGTAAACGTTTAAAATGAATCTACAGACTTTAATCTATAGAAAACGCTATTCCATGTATAATATATCATATATAATAATATATAAAAATTTCAAAACATTTCATAAAGTACTGTACTGTGGCAGATGTTAGGCCTAATATACCACACGTCCACAACTTAAGGGAAATCTGCTCTTTTACCCCACACTTGGGGTAAAAGGCCCTCAGGGGGGTTAAAGTGATATAGTGTAAATATAGCGACACTATAGTTATAGGTTAAAATTTGTAGGCAAATACTTTTGAGACAGTACGATGCTTTTTTGAGTAACAAATGAAGATAATATAAAAAAATAAAATAAAAATAACCACTTTAGAAAAGGGTTAACCATTTTCAGTTCATTTCAAACACATTCGACATTTCATAACATCTCAAATATTCTATAAACAAAGTAATCTCCATTATGATTGGATCAGTCAATGTGAGCCGACTTTCAACATGTTTCATAACAAATCTATTCGCCCCACTTAAAACAATAAAATAAAATCAGTTTTAAAGGGGCCTTTAGCCCTAGCAAAAGGGGAATCTTTTTAACCCAAGTACTTTCCTTTCACTTATTGGACAGTTATCAAAAAACTTTTGATTTGATCACCTTGAATAAAACTAAGTATTTGGTCTAAAAATAAATATGATCATTTCAGGGATTCACGTTAGCAACATACATTTACAACATTATGACTATCAAGAAATATTAGATCTGATTTCCTCAAAATCAAACTTTAGACTTTGCAAGTGAAAATCTCATGGATCAGGAATATTTTGCAGTGCATAGAGACAAACAGGTGTTAAGGAAAGCACTGTGGTGGTTTTTGTTGCTGTTTAGTGTTTTTGGGAGAAAATAAAATCAAAAGTACCTTTTACCCTGGGGGGCCTTAACCCTGCTGTACCCTACAATTGTACAGAATGATTATTATATTTATCTACCCGATACATTGTACTTTCATGCGAATGTCTAAAAAAACATTTTTTCATAATAAAATGGTAATACCATGTTACATGTCCAAAAACCTGGTAGTATCCAACCATCGTACATTCACTTTTTGGTTAGTGTATGCATGGCAGGTTGCATTTGGTTTGCAAAACTCCACATCATGGAAATCTGAAATATAAAGTAAAAAATATCACAGGACAATAAGTGTCTGGTTTCATACTGTTATAGTGACTTTAAACATTTAATCAGCCTGACCCATATATACTGTCATATATATTGCTGCCACCTTTAACTGGTCTCAGGATGTCCAATTTAATAATATTCTCCAGCAAAGCTTTAAATGCCACCACACCATCAAAATCACAGACAGGCGCTGCAAATTTAAATCTGAAATCAATCTTCAAATATATCCGAGACCTACTCTCCACCCACAGCAAGTGGCTTGAGACATTTATTATTTTGCCTCTTATATGCATATGTCCAATAGATGATTCATAAAGCAATATATACAGTATACTGTATATCTACATGTATATGTATATGTATATATATATATATATATATATATATATATATATATATATATATATATATATATATATATATATATATAAACCGTTATCTTTAAAAAAAATCAGTATTCATATCTATCAATTTTGCACAAAAACAGCTGTGAAAAATTAAGGATTGTAGCTTTGAGGATCTTTAATTCATCCTCGTGTCAAGATTCATCCATCACAACTTTTTCTTTAAAATGTCTGCTGAACTTTACCACATAGTTTTTCAGTCTGTCGTGCCATCTGCAGTCATTTATTTTCAATTCAAATTCAAAGATGATCTTAAAAGTGGTCCATCTACATCCTGGCCTGGATTCCTTAATGTTGTAAGTTTCTACACATGCAGTTTATGACTTACTATGTTCATTTCAGAACATGATGGATCTTGGCCCTCTAGTTTGTGTGAGGTGCTCTGTCTTGTTTGAACAGTAGATGGAGGCATTGTAAACAGCACCAGCGAAGGCTAAAACACTGCACTCTTGTGAACATGATCTGACAGTGTTTTCTTTTCTTTTTGTGGCATTTTCAGGTGGTGCATTTCCTTTGTGGAAAACTTGCCTTGTACGGTCACGCCGATAAATCTGATGCTCTCAAATGGAGAAAACTTACAGATGTATATTTATGGAGTCGAATGCCTTTTAAAAAGTTATGGTGTAAGTTTCCTTTTCACCTACACACATTTTGCACTCGTACATCTTGTCGGTGATTCAAGGTCCGGGTTATGTGGAGGCTTCATATATAGAAGAACACTGTGTAGGAGGATGTACTGTAACAGGAGTGATACCTTAGATTGAATAAGTTTCATGTTGTGATCAATGGGGGGCGGTGTAGTGCATGAACTGATTGGTGATTTTCATATAATATTGATGATTAATCATATTAATCGCAATCTGTATGCCTGGGGCGTACAACCCAGCAAGAGCAGAACATTAGTAAATGGGTCCCATTCAGTTATTACTATTTTTCTTTTTATGTTATATTTTTTTATAACCATAATCTATCTTTTCCAGAACGTTCTGGGAACATCATATTGTTAATTGGACAGCAGTGCATTGTGTAAAGTGATGCATTGGACAGCTAACTGTATAATTATCTAAGGCCATTGTTGGGTAATTTACTTAATAATAGTAATCCACTACAAATTACTATTTATTTCTCTTAAAAAGTATAATCAGATTATTTAGCTAATTACTTAATTGAAAAGCAATCACATTACTACTTTACTTTTCAGTTACTCTCTAAAACACTTTTCTGCTCAATAAATTCAAAATAATGTCTATATTTCATTTTTGTTCATAGTTACACACCAGTCATACACTCAGCACCTCACATTTCTCCTTCACAATGACTCGTATTCGACATAAATAATATATTAGAAAAAAGCATATCCCTATAATGTACTTAAAAGTCATACAATTAATGAAAAGTCTGTAACTGTAATCTGATTACAAAACTTTTAAATGTAGCGCACTACACTACGGTTATTTAAAGCAATCTGATTACTTTAATAAATTTATTTGTAATCAGATTACTTCCACCACTGTCTAACTCTATGTATTTTATGTAAAATCTATAGTGCCATACCACATGGATCGCTCTGCTGAAAGCACTGACTTGTGAATACTGACATTCACTACTGTCAGTGGATAAAGAAACGTCTTAATCATAATTGGGGAGGATGATAACAGCTGTTTGGGCCACAGTTCTGTAGGCGGACAATCAAAAAATAGAAGACCAGATATTAACTTTTAGCTTTAAGCTTTTTTTCTTCTGAAAGGCAAGTAAGCTTACTTTAATGTTATATTGAGTTGAGTTGTAGTTGTTGTAAAGGGTTGATCCTGCAATGAGCAAAAGGTACGTGTGAACAGATGGCAAAATGAATCTACAAATACTATATAAAACATACAAAACGCAGTCAAACAGTTGTGTTCTGTTAAAAGAGGGAGAACTAATATTGCTTTTAGAAACTAATCCGACCAGCACACTGCTAAACAGATTTACAAACCACAAGGTTTGTTTCAGATATAGATTGAATTGCCTATAAATGTCTGTTTTGTGCTCGTCTGTTATTTCTGTTTTGTAATTGTAATGGACACACAATCGAACAGATTTCTCACTTCTTGATGTTTTCTGTAGAATCTAATCAGGTCTCTGTAATCAGCTCCATATCAAAAGCATCAATTGACATTACTACAGCCTTTAAGGCTAAATGATTCTTGAGTTTTCCTTTGTTGTTTAAATATATGTTATGTTATGTAATTGATTACATTGAGCTGAGCACTTCTCTACGAATCTACTCCACGCCTCTTCTCTGACAAATAACCCCATACTGAAAGTGAAGGAAATTTTCTTAATGCCAGGAATGGTAGGGCTGAACAGGCTCATACTTTTTGCTTTCTTTTACATAAGTTATGTACAATAATGGTTCCACATAACCTAAATTGGTCTGGGGAAAAGAATATCCTTTAAAGGTGCACTCAGTAACTTTTGTCTTTGTGTCATTTTGGACTTACACTGACACCTAGGGGCTTGGATGCAGCATCATTTAAAATCAATAGTTTTCAGTTTCAGAAATTTAGTATTCACAGTCAGTCATGATTAATTTAATCAATGAGTGAAAGTGTCCAATAGCAGGACTGAGATTAAGTGAGTAATATTCAGCTGGTCTAGTGCCCAAACATTGCTGCCGCCATTTTAATGTGAGTGCTCATGATTTCCTACATATATTGAAAAATTACAAATCACGTCTTTAGGAGTTAAATTTTTTAAAGAGGAAAATATTACTGAGAGCACCTTTAATTAAACACCATATTCTGTTGAACTTTCTTGATTTGACTTCTTAAAATTAACACACATGCACGCACGCACGCACGCACGCACACACACACACACACACACACACACATACACACATGTTGTGTTTCCATGTTTTATGAGGAATTTCCATAGACATTATGGTTTTAATACTACAAACTACAAACTTTATATTCTATCCCCTAACCCTACCCCTAAACAAGAAAATTTTCTGCATTTTTAAATTTTCAAAAAACATAATTTATGATTTATAAGCTGTTTTCATCATGGTCATCTAAATCTAAACAGTTAGATTTTTGTATAATAAGATCAGAGGACATTTCTCCAAAAAGTAAGATCTTTGTCCCCATGTGCACTTGCAAACTGTAGTCTGGCTTTTTTATGTCGGTTTTGGAGCAGTGGCTTCTTCCTTGCTGAGCAGCCTTTCAGGTTATGTCAATATAGGACTCGTTTTACTGTGGATATAGATACTTGTCTACCTGTTTCCTCCAGCATCTTCACAAGGTCCTTTGCTGTTGTTCTGGGATTGATTTGCACTTTTCGCGCCAAACTACGTTCATCTCTTTCCTGAGCGGTATGATGGCTGCGTGGTCCCATGGTGTTTATACTTCTGTGCTATTGTTTGTACAGATGAACGTGGTACCTTCAGGCTTTTGTAAATTGCTACCAAGGATGAACCAGACTTGTGAAGGTCCACATTTGTTTTCTGAGGTCTTGGCTGATTTCTTTTGTTTTTCCCATGATGTCAAGCAAATAAGCACTGAGTTTGAAGTAGGCCTTAAAATAAATCCACAGGCACACCTCCAGTTCAGTACACCTGCTATCAGAAGCTCATTGGCTAATTGTCTAAAGGCTTGATATCATTTTCTGGAATTTTCCAAACTGCTAAAAGGCACAATTAACTTAGTGTATGTAAACTTCTGACCCACTGGAATTGTGATATAGTCAATTACAAATTAACAATCTGTCTTTAAACAATTGTTGGATAAATTACTCATGTCATGCACAAAGTAGATCTCCTAAACGACTTGCCAAATCTATAGTTTGCTAATATTAAATCTGTGGAGTGGTTAAAAATTAGTTTTAATGACTTTAACCAAAGTGTATGTAAACCTCTGACTTCAAGTGTTCATATTTTAATATATATATGTATTTTTTGTGATGATAATCCAGTCATGTCACTCACTCTTTCCACATATGGTTTCGTAGCTAGTGGTCTGGTTGTGTGCAGGGAGGATGTTTTGTCTGAACAAAGGGTTTTCCAGCCACACCTGTTCTGCTACATCAAAAACCCTCGTCTCTAAATAACTTTGAATTAAGTGTGATCACATTAGTGTCCTGGTACTGCCAAACCTCAAAGCGGGCTGTGAAGTCGACATGAAAGATGATGCATAAAAGCAAATGAGCTGTAGCTTGCGAAATGTTCTTTGGTCTGTTGTAGTTGTTAGTATCACCTGCTACTTGTTCTGCCAGTCTGATTCACATTTCTACAACCTGCTACTACTATTACTACTACTATTGTACACACAAACATTGACAAAGGTAGGTATATTTTCTGTGATTATCAACATTATGCCACAAATGCTGTCGATTGAGCTTAACTTGGAATAGTCCTTTAACTGAAACAAAAATAGAAACAGAATTGGAAGAACTGACACTAAAATAACATTTTAATGACTGCAAAACTCACTAAAATATCATTCAAACTTTTGTTTTTTACCTTTCTTGCCTTTATTAAACATGAAAATTCCACTAGATATTGATAACACTACAGCAGGTGGCCCTGAGAATTTTAACAGCATTAAACATACATGGTTAGTTAGTTTTATGTATAAAGCACTATTAAAAAAAACAGACCATTGACCAATGTGTTGTACAATAATAAAAGCAAATAATATTGAACTTCATTTGAAAATTTATTTGTAGAAAACTTTAAAAATGAGGTGCACTTTCATCCAACATCTAAAAATATTTAAAGTCGGAGCTAATCTTTTGTGGCGCTGTAATTCATTCCAGTGCTTCGGAGCAGCTACTGCAAATGCATGGTCACCCCTTAGATTCAGCCTAGACCTGGGAACAGTCAGAACCATCTGGTCAGAAGACCTAAGAGACCTTGAAGGCTTATGTATGTGCAGAAGTTCTGACAAATAAGAGGGTGCTGCTAAACCATTCAGAGATTTAAAAACAGATATAAGAATCTTAAAATTGATTCTGTATCGGACTGGCAGCCAACACAAAGCTAAAATATGCTCTCGCTTACAAGTGCCCATCAGAAGCCTAGCAGCGGCATTCTGGACTAATTGCAGCTGAGATAATAATGATTGGCAAACACCAACATATAAAGAGTTACAGTAATCTGTAAAAGCTTCACCTTTGCCAGTAATCATAAATGAAAAAAACTGAATTTGACAACTGAATTAATCTGTTTGTCAAATTTCAGAGAGTTGTCAAACAGAACACCTAAGTTTTTCACTACCGATATACAAAAAGGGGCTAGTTTGCCTAGTTTAAAAAAGTCAGGGACATCAGATCCCCAAACCATACAATCTCCGTTTTTCTTTCATTTAGATAAAAAACAAAAGAGCAACATCCAGGCTTTAATGTAATTTAAACAATTCAAAAGTGAATCTAGAGCACTCTTATCATCTTTTCTCAGGGGCATATAGATTTGTGTGTCATCTGCAAAGCTTATTAAAAATAGAACCTAAGGGCAGCATATATAGTGAAAACAAGATAGGGCCAAGGATGGACCCTTGTGGAACTCCGCTATTAAGAGTGGCTGAAGAAGACAAAACCTGACCAATATTGACCGAAATACTTCTATTTGACAAAAAAAAGACTTGAACCACTTTAGAGAAGTACCCTGAATACCCACCACCTCCTCAAGGCGGGAGATAAGGATCCCATTAACTATAGTATAAAATGCTGGACTAAGGTCTAAAAGAATAAGTATCACAGTGTGTCCTGAATCAATTAATAAAAAGATGTCATTAAGTACTTTTAACAAAGCTGATTCTGTACTATGGTAAGCTTTAAACCCCAACTAGAAAGCCTCAAAAACAGCATTTTGGTCCAAGAAACTCTGCAATTGGCTCAGAGCGACATTCTCTAGGATGTTAGAAAGAAATGTCAATTAAGAAATCGGTCTAAAGCTTGCTAAAACCGTTTGATGGGATCACTTAACATCTATGGCAGCCCTAAAATACTAAAACAAAAACTAAAATAAAAACTAAATATACTTAAAACTAAAATGAAACTAGAGAACACTGGAAAAACTAAACTAAAACTAAGTCATAAAGTGAAAACTGAACTAATTTGAAAGGACAAATTGAAAATGAAAAACTAAATGAAAAATTCTAAACTATAATTACCATGATGATTTCCATGTCAAATAGCTGCCTTTCGTCTGTTCACCTGTCTAAAGGCTGGTATCAGCTGAGAAACTTTGACCACAAAAGTGTCACATCTGGAATAAAAGGGCTTAAGGCATGCGGTAGTTTGGTCAAAATGACTTATAATTGACGCTTTCGAAAAAATGTCACCAGCAACAGCACTTCTGAAGAGGCGGCGATTGTTTGAGAGGGAAGGTGCTTGTTAGTTGCCCTCGGTTGACATCTCTGCTACCTGAATTGACTTTGTGTTGAATTGAAAATGTCCTCCAGATAGACCAGTGGTAGTTGAAAAGGACCTCTGTGAAATGAGAAAATTGTACATAATTTATACAGCCTGTTCTTGGTTGCTGCCGCTGTTGGAACCCACTGGACACTGGCATTTCAACTGGAATCACAGATTATATTAACATCACAAAACATGTGATGTTACAGTGGTTTCAAAAACTCCATCCATCCATCCATCCATCCATCCATCCTTCCTTGAATGTTCCAAAGAGTATTTTCTTAATTTTTTGACCAAACGTTTCCATAATTTTTCCAAAAACCTTCCACCCCCCACCACCCCTCCCGATTTTCAATGTGATTTCAGACTTTTCAACCCCAGTGCACTTGGATGAAATGAATCTGCTGTTGAGTGGCATACATGTAAAATAGTTTTACATTTTATGTAGCATTGAATGCAACTTGTTAATTCATCAACATAGTTCCTTATGATCACAAATAATCATTAGCATAAGTATCTTATTGATCATGTGGCCCAGCATGCTCTGAGGCACCTATATACAGAATGCCCTGAGATTCCCTTGAGCTATTTTAAATGTCATATTATGCAACAGAGCTCGCCTCTGGACAAACATAACGTACTGTATGTGTCACGCTCTGTAACATATAGCTCCTCCCATTACAGTAGTCATCCTGCATTGTTAGGTATCAATAGCAGGATAAAAATAACACTAATCACAAAAATATTTCATATTTATTTAAGGACAGCCAGCTGTGTCGTCACCTCTGTGTGGTGTCAACCGGTTTTAATCTCAGATTTAAGCTTGAACACCAGCAATCACATTTACTGACATGAATTTCCTCAAACGATGTGTTTCTTCCTTCTCTTCCGTTCACGTTCTTTTTGTCTTTCGTCCTTTTCCATCCTTTTCATCCATCATTGCTTCCTTCCTCCCTTCCTGTCTTTCTTTCTTTCTGTCTGTACATCCTTTCTTCCTGTACTTTCATCCATCCATCCATCCATCCTTCCCATCTTCTTTTTTGTCCTTCCTATCTTTATTTCTGTCCTTCCTTTCTTCTCTTTCGTTCCATCCATCCTTCCTTCCCTCCTCTATCTTTTTGTCCATCCTTCCTTTCTATCATCTTTATTCTGTCCCTCTTTCCTTTCCATCCATCCTTCCCTCTTTTCCTCCTTTTTCCTTCTTTCTTTCTTTCCATCCTTCCTATTTTTTTCCTTTTTACTCCTACATTTTTGTCTTCTTTTTTTCTCCTACCTGAGCTGCCTAGTATGTTATCTAACAGAACCCAAACGTGTAGGAGGGGATTATATCTATGTGCTTATGAATATCATATCCGTGGATGTTGCATAGTAGAAGGGCTCTTCTCTTCTGCTGTGTTTCATGCCATTGGGGATCTGAATATGTATGAAATATGGTGAACTCTGACCTCACATTACTAGGACAAAGTTAACATTGCTGGGACTTTTCACTATGCCAAGAACAGAGCACGGTGCAACGGCTTTAATATATTGTTTTAAATCTTATACATTTCTGCTAAAATTTCACAGTCATATTTCAGTGGCTTCATGAGCATTATTATTATCCATCCTGTCTGTACACACTGATATTTTGTATTATTAACTTCAGCATAAATCAAATGTAGTAAAATATGACAGAGACATATTCTTTACAGGCTTCGTGAGTTTTACCCTTCATGAGTTTTAGTACTACTTGCACTTGGAACTTTACTTTGGCTAACTGTTTCAAGATGTACATGAAAATAGATTTTTCAATTAGAATCTACCAACAGTTTTAGACATAATGATGGATGAAAGCAATGCTTATGAAGACAGCAATCCTAGAAAGATTACCATAAATGCATTGGCAGCATGAACCGATCTCTGCATAGCATAGTGAGCATGGCGTGGGCCTCACTCCACCCATCTTTAAGTCTGAGTGGGAGGGAGGCCTGATCCACTCTGCTGTTCCTGAGTTAGAACAGTACTGCAGAAATACCACTAAAGCTCTATTAGGCTCTATTTTTCATCCTTTCCCAATTTGACTCTTTATGTTTGAAGAAACGATCATATCAACCTTCATGTCCCAGAAGAAATGTATATAATACCGTCAAGCAAGGAACCACCAAATAGTTTACAATTGCCAGGATCTACCAATAGATGGCGACACACTCCTGTCCTAACTTGGGCTAGTGCAGGGTGAGCTTGTGGGGAGGTGTTAGAGACAGAGAGAAGACCTGATAAAAAGTGTGTGTTTCAACATTATCAAGTCAGTAGGGCTGGCACCATTGGAGAGGGGCAGTAAAGATCTCACCATAGGGGCGAAAACTAGAAAGGCAGGCAGCTACACGTCTACGAGTCCTACACCTGTCACCATTGGGTTTGACACTTCCTGGATAAGAGTGCACGCCTCAGTGACTGGTGCGACTGTCAGAGGAGAAAGTGAAAGAGAGGGAGAGAGTGAGAGAGAGAGAGAGTTTGCCAGGGGGAAGCTTCTTGCCAAACAAACAGCTGAGTTGTAGTAGGTGACTCGTGGAGGAGGAAGTCAACTGGCTTTAGCTCATGGACTAGAAAAGAAGGATCGTTAACATTCAAAGCTGTAGCCACACTTCAAGTTCTACTTCCTGTTACTGTGTTGTTCTGCATGACTGCTTGACAAAGCAGTGCTAAAATAAACTGCACTCTGTGGAACTCATTCACACCACAAAACCTTGGATGGTTCCTCATCTAAAGGGTCTCTGGTTCATCTTGCATATTTGCCTATTCCCTCTCTGATGGGCTTTTTAGAAGGTTCTCCACTGTTCTTATCTTTTTATTACTTTTCGTTTTGCCTATCAACTCTTTTTGTTTGCTATGAAGACCTCGATGTTCTGGCTTCTTGTGTCTGTGGAGTTGTGAGAAGTGAAGTCAAGCCAGACATCCAAGATGGAGCAGTCAGATTGGCACTCAGATGGAGAGATTGAGGGGCTATCCGGACCCTTGGAGGTTCTACTGGATGGTGAGGACACCGGAGGAACAGATTCAGCTTCTTCGTCTTGTTCAGACCTGTCCATCTCAACCCCTGCCTCCCAACCATGTCCCAACAGCAGCAAGAGCTTCTCTGGGCTGCGAATCTTTGGTAGAAGGTGGGTGAGAAGTGTGTGGGTTTGTGAGAACTTCATGGACAATGTAATTCTCAACTTCAACTTCTGTAAAATAAAGAAATCGATGTTGGAGTTCAAATAAGTAGCCTTATAGTTTCAATTCTGAATATTGTACGTTTTTGAAACATGTGGTGCTTTTATTCTTGAATTGCCTTTGCAAATGTTCGTGACTGAGAAACACCATGTATGATCTGTCTATTTGCAATTTAAAACAGTGTTTTGCTTGGATATACCCTGTGGTGAAAGACACCACCTGTTGTCCTAGGGCCATGGAATCTGTCTCCATTCAAAACCTTGAAAACGAAACCCATTACAATCCTCAATATAGCCATTGTACAGTTTCAAAAAAGCTGACATGTTCATAATTCTCATGACATATTTTTTTTCAAGCAGGTTATTTTTAAGATGTGCACTTACCAATTTAATCAGGCAGCTAAAATAATCCTACGATCTCTTGTGGTTATCTGAAAATAGACACATTTAATGGACTGGAGAAGCAATTAATTATGCACTATAATTGTCAGACCTGTTGGGAAAACGTGTACCTGCACTCTGCACTCCTGACATTGTGCACCTTGAGTTGACTTTAGAGCTAATCTGATTTCAACTTGTTTTATACAGATCTATTCCACATAAGATTGTGAGAAAACATTAATAACAAGAGGATGTAAATAGCAGAGAAAACAGAACACGATTTGTTTTTGTATCTTTTCATTTCAACAGTGTCTTGTATCATGGATGATTGGGTTTGCATACCCCAAACCTCAGTGTGTACCTGTCTGTGCATGCGTGTTTGTATTTTGTGTGCCTTTTAACTCAGGGTACGAAATTGTTCCTTGAAGTATGTTTGAATCGACAAAACATCCCTTTGGGGACACCCTCAAATTTAAAAATGATTGATAAAGATAATAATAAACTATGTATTGTTTTAAAAATCAAAACTTTTCTTTTAGGCTTAGGGTTGGCATGTAATTATATTTGGCTTTATTGTTATATAGATGTCTATGGAATGTGCTCATTTAGCTAGTATGTGTGTGTCTGGGGTGTGTGCTGCTCTGCAAGGTCAAGGTTTATTGGTGGTTTCATAAACTGTCTTCTCTCAGGTAGAGAACACTTTTTTTTACCAAAATGAAATATAAAGACTTTGCCTCTTTCACAACTTTGTTGTATTGTGTTATAAATTATTAAAAACTTTGACTTAGAATTTTTCCAGTTTGATTAAGTGACTGGTCCATTAGCCCCAGGATTGCGAACCCCCTTGTCATTTCCTGTCAAATCACCTTGTTTTAAAGTAAGCTTGGTGTTTCACAAACCGTTGAACTACGAGTACTTGCCCTTCCAGAATTTATGTTCCACCTCTAAATGGAGCACAAATGTTGCACAAAATGCCTTATCAAGATTTAACTAGTATCCAGTCAGTTTTAAACACATCACATAACTTGGAGCGGAATAATGTTTTAAGTTTGTCTGGAATGTTTGCAGGTTTTGCAGTTGGCTTAGATCTCACTACAGACAATGGAATTTCCATTGCCATATTTCTGAGCATGAAAAACCAGTTTTTCCAATTGTGATTTTGAGCGGAATCCACCAGTAGTCTGGCTGGGTGAGGGACTCAGTCATCCATGGAATGAAGGATGTGTTTTAGTGTGAGATTTTGATTTGTTTTCACAGATAATGTGGTTTGTAATGTTAGCTAATAAGATTGCCTTATACTTAGGGTTCGAAAAATTTGAACAAGCCCTTAACCATTAGTATTAAACTTTGGCGGTACATTAAGCTGCACCATTTGCACAATGGACGTGAATGGTATCTCAAATCATGTGATTAATTGAGGAGAGGTGTGCTATCACTTTTCAAAGGCCACGTTCACACAGCAACAAAATATGGATGTTGGTTGTTTTAGAGTCCTAAATACAATTACGTATATCCAGTTTGGTAATAATTGAGACTGAATACCACATTCTATAACTAAACAGAGCATTCCTCATTTAGTATTTCCCGGCTTCAATATGGGATATGATGCCTTCAATATGTTTGATCGACAGCCATAATTTCGTCCAAATGGTACGTCAGGCTAATACGGGACAATTGGCAACCCTCATGCACTGTGACTCAAATACTGCACTCTGCACCTGTTAAAAAGAATTCAAAGACGTTGTTGGTAAATTAAGATCTGACGCATGAATTCAAGCCTTGATTGGACTTGTTTATCTAACAGTGCAGCGTCAACTGTTATAATTGTTAGGGGCGGCTGTGGCTCAGTTGGTAGAGAGAGTTGGCAACTAATTGCAGGGTTGCCGACTCCACATGCCGAAGTGTCCTTGGGCAAGTCACTGAACCCCAAGTTGCTCCCAATGGTGGGCTAGCACCTTGCATGGCAGCTCTGCCACCATTGGTGTATGAATGTATGTGTGAATGTATGTGTGAATGGGTGACTGTGTCACAGTGTAAAGCGCTTTGAATACCGTTAAGGTTAAAAAGGCGCTATATAAGTCCAGACCATTTACCATAATACTTGCTGGTGTTATGGACATCGCCATATTTGATATTTGCTTTATTGTGCGTTCACCTCATGTCAAGATTACCGTAATTCTATGATTCCGACTCGTAAAAAGCGTTCACATCTTCATAGAACTTGAAAGTACAAGTTGTAAACTCAATCTCTGACTTGACAGTCATGACGTCATGTAAAAAAGGAACAAACATGGCAGCGCTCTCAACAGTTAAAGTAATAGTGAACACATTTGTGTTTGATATGCCATTTAGGGTTGCTAAGTGTACCATATTAGCCAGGATGTCCCATATTTTGGCCGTCCCATATGTTACACCTTTTGTCCCATATTTACGTGGTGAAAAGTTGGCAACACTAATGCCATTTTATTATGCCATTTTTACCTGCTGTGCTTTCTTTATTTTTAAGGGGATGGTTAAGTTCAATCAACATCATAATTCTGACTCGTCCTTCCTTTTCTTTAAAAAAATAAAAAAATCAAGGTTAAAGGGAGGCACTTATAATGTAAAAGAATGAAGCTAATTTCTGGAGAGTTTAAAGGCAGAATTGTGAAGCTTATAATTTTAGAAAAGCACTTGTGTTAATTATTCTGTTAAAACGAATGGGTTGTTTGAGCTATAACGTTATAGGAATTTAGGGTTTGTTGACATTACACCATGTCAACAACGTTGTAAAACTGGCTATAGCTTTACGCAGAAAAGGTTAGTAAGTGATACTAAGGAGGGGTAAGTCAAAAATAATTTTTGTTGTAACCAATATTACGCCACACGTTTTGTTGATTGAACTTAACTTGTTTTGATCCCGGAATATTCCTTTAAACATTTTGTGAAAACACGTGGATGTGAATTAATATAGTGGTAAATGCTTTTCTGTTATCAACACCCTAGCAACGCCCTGGCAACCAACCAAAACATCCATGCATCCTGGTGAATTTTACACAGACATGCAAAACATATGTTTTCTTGTAAAAATCTAGGGCTAGATACAATATATAAAAATACTTCACTTGAATATATAAGTGCAATATTTGTTTGTGTAGGGTGGTATTTAATTTAAAGAATATTCTTTATAAAATATACACAATCGCATAATGTTAACGCACATGCTGCCATAGCTTCTGCTCTCACATACCCTCATAAAGAGGACATATAATCGTTATTCTGTCAATATTTCAAAACACACAAAATCCTCCATCCAGGAGTTTGTGTGTGTATCTTTGCTCAATCTGATCTATGTGCTGAGGAGGCACCTGTTAGCGGCTGTGTTGATTTGTGTAATCTGATAATGCCACACAAAGCTCAGACACCTGAGGCTCACAGGTTGTGTATCACCGCAGTACAGAGAGTTTCTGGATTCCTCACGGCCAAGAAGTTTTGCACATCCTTTAACAGCACTGATTGCACCAACGGAAGCCATTCACCTGGTTATAGGTCATAGGTAGAAGCACATTTCTCTCATGCCCAATGTCCCAGCTTGCACGACTTTCTCATTTGCATGGCTGTTCCACCCCTTGGAGGAAGAGGCCCATTTCAGCAGCTATCTTTAACGTCTCTTTCTATGCTGGAGCTAAGTATGTATCAGGGTCAGTGTCCCTGGGTGGGTTAGTGAAGTCCTGTATGTGGGTGAATGTATGTGTGTGGGGAGAGTGTATATGTGGATTTTGTGAGAGCTTTTTGGTGTACCGGGATGTGCTCAAACATTTACAGGAATAGTGCCAGAGGAGAGATTAGAGGAAGTGAAAGGATGTGATGCCATGCACCTACAATTAGAATGGAATTCAAAATGGGCTCTAAAAATAAACCAAATCATATTTCAAATCATAAAAGGAAAAAAACAAAAAACATTGAGCTTTAAGGCTAACATACTACCTATTGTGTCCTTCTGTGTTCCACCGAAGAGAAAAAAGTCATACAAAAGTAAAATATGACAAATTACATTTTGGGGTGAAATATCCCTTTATGTTCAGGCCTAGTCTATGGTAATACATTTGTTTACTTTTGTATGATTAACCAATCTAGTACTGTGTTGGGTCACCAAATAATGTCCAATGTTCAATCATGTGTCCTGAAGTAAACCCAGTTGAGAACCACTGTTTTACTGTATAGATATAGTGTGTAGAGATGTCGAATTTGTGTCTGCGATCTGACTATTGTGGTGGAGAAAGTACAATGATAGGAACTGATGGATTTAGCAGAACAAAGATAGAATGGAAAAAAGGACATAACAAAATTAGGGATTTTCCTCTGACCAATCATGGGCTGGCATGATTTTGCATTTTGCAAATGTCTCTATACATTTCTAGTTCATTGCTGTAGTAGAGGACAGTTTAAATTTCCCTTTTCACTCACTCAAAAAAACAAACAAACAATTATTAAGATTTACACATTTCAATTGTATGAGACATTTCCATCAAACTAAATTGAGTTATCTTTAACCAGAATTTATATTATGAATTATGCATGATGTGAAGTATTTTTTTTTATACAAAAAATGTATGCTGAATTTATACAAATGTATATTATTTAAAAGATTACTCAATTCAGTATGATGAAAGAATGTATATAAGTGAAATGTGTAAATATAAAAAATAGACCATGGCTATTGATATTTTTGTTTACAATACCTAAAACGTTCGACTTATTTTCAGGTTTAAATTATATTTGGAATTGGATTTTCAATGTGGTCACTTTTAGGCCCCACTGTATGTGTAAAGACAACATTTAGGTGAGTTTAATTTACAGTCTCTGTGTTTTGTGTCCAGTAGGTGGTGGCCTTGCCATCCAATTCCCCTTGGATCAAACATATTTGCTACAACATCAGAGACTTGGATAAAACGTTGAAGTGTTGCCTGGATAAATATACATCTCTTCTTTTTATCTGTTAATGCATCCAAAATAAGTAATGTCACATACAACAAAAACAAATAATTAAAGTTCTACTGTTCCCTTTTTATTTGCCAAATGCTAAATATTGCACATTACAACAGGGGTGATGTGGCCTTTTGGTTGTAGATCCAGGCTGGTTGCCAAAAGGTTGTACAAACCCCACAAGGGTTGATCTATGAGCTAAATGGAACAGTTTACCACCTCATGGTGGCCACCATGTTAAGATCACATTTCTAGGCAAATGCTCCTCCATTTTTCTTCGGCTATTATGGGACAAATTCTATTGTATAACGAATTAATCATGGGTGGCAAGTACACCTGGGAATAGTCTTTTTGGGTTTCTATTATGCTGTATCCACCAGTAGGTGTCAGCAAAAAGTCCAAGATCACTGTTGGATCAGCCAGCGCAACCAACACGATCACACAGTCTCCATACTGACAAATTACTGACAAGCACCATCCTCCATAAGACAATTTTGAATCAAGTAAAATGTGATTCCCCTCTAGTGTAACGTCCAAGACATGGGTTCTGGTACCATAGGAACCAGGAAGTATTGGCATTTGCATAAGCAATGGTGAGCAAGTTTCAGAGGTCACATTTTTGTTCTAAAATTACATTTCAACTCCACTGACAGTTAGAGTTGGGGTTTGGGGGTACAGTTAATAGAATATCCATTCTTGTCGTCTGCATTGCATGATTAACAACTAAAAACAATTTACTGTACAAATAGTTTTTGGCGCCACTCTGTGGACATTTAACCCGGAAGTGATACCCCATTAGGAATTGGCACAACCACCTTTGGAGTAACCCCACCCCATTCTGAACTGATCACACCCTCTTTTTGGAGACTCCGCCCCCATTTGTAGGTCTAGGACAGATATCTTTTATAATGAGATAACAACCTCCACTTTTTTCCATATGAGAGAGCATAACGGTCAACTAGCGCTATGACTGTAAGTAACCGTTTGCGGATATGAGGAGGTGGGGAGAGCCGTAATCTGACACCTATTTCTCACAAAATTGTCCGTTATATCCCATATAAAACAGCAATTTTATCATATTAATAGTTCCACACATGGTTCACTCCAAAAGGATTGTTTAGCGTAAAATATGTTGTAGATTAGCGGACAGGCATGATTAACTATTTCCTCACAAAAGCAGTTTATTCAGCACACTGAAGTATCTCCTCCATAGACATCCATTCAAGAGAATGGCCTGTTGTCTCTTAGCCAGTGTACTGCGCACAGAATGTCTATGGGACCACTGTGTTATGCTATTCTATGCTAAACTTGTAGGCTCCGCCTTCAGACGGTCTCTGCCTCCAGCCTGCTGCTATACCTACTTGGGGAAACTGGAAAAGCATATAGCTGCAGGAATTGCTCCAAAAATGGCCAGGAGCTTCAAACCACCATTAAAGATATAGAGAGCCCCTTACCTAACCCTTTCCCTAACCTTTTAGAGTTGGTGCAACCCCCTTTTAGAGTAACCAAGCACCATTCTGGAGTAACTCCTCCCCCATTTGGAGATCTCCGGCCTGCATCTATACCTACTTCGAAACTGAATCTCACACATGACCATACTTTCAATGACACTTCTAGCTTTGGCCACTGGGGCAGTGATTCGAAGTTTGGTAAGCACAGACTGATCACAGAAGCAGAACTTTTGATCTACCTTTGTCGAATTCACAAAGAGATCAGTCTGCAGTGAAACAACAAAAATTACATGGAGACCCCATAAAATTCCTTGACAAATTAAGTTTTTGCTCCTCTGTTTCCTTCTTTCCCACTTTTTAAATATCTCAACAGCTGTGAAATATGATTTGCTACTTAAAAGACAGTAATTACTTACAGTGCACAGGAAATCGGGCGCTCTCTACTGCATGTCTGTCACATGCAGAAGTTTGCCTGAGAACAAGGGCTGCAATGAAGTAGCCCATATTGACCCTCTATATTTAAAGCTAGACTGATAATACGCAAATCCCTGGCATAAACCTCGGTTTCCAAATTGATATTCAGGCACGTTCACCCCTTGCTTGTGTGCTCTCGTGCTGATCCATAATGCAACAGAGCAAGGGACTTGAAATGGAAATGACATGCATTGTGCTTTTGAGGTGGAGTAGTATGCTCCTATTAGGGAACGGGAAAACAGACAGAGACACTATGTCCTGAGTAAAGCCACATTTACTGTCATCTTTATGATTAGATTTACAATGGATAAAAATGTATGTGCTTTTTAAATCAATCATTTTCCTGTGGGTTAAACCACATGCATCATCTTCACAGCTGTGGGTGTTGCATGCCGCTGGTATTTGATGCCAAAATTGTCCTCTTTTTCATAAGCAATATGCAGAAGGGTTGGTTCAAAAGCAGAAGCATGTTTGCAAAATATTAATCGGAAAATGAATCATCTTGAAGGCTTGAGTTGTGTTTTCTTCACTGCAAAAAATAGTCTTGTTAGTCAGTAAAAATATATATTTTTCTCATCCCATTGGCAAATACTTTACATATTTTTTTTAATTAAATGTAAAAATTATATTTAATTAAACCTATATTTAATGATAAATGTAAAAAAAATTATTAGGGCTGTCAATTGCTTAAAATGTTTAATAAAATTAATTGCATGTTATGCTGATTAATTAATCGAATAAATCACATATACAAATAATTGCTGAGTAAGCCCCTCAAATAGCAATAATTCAATATATAATGATGAAATAATATTATTATAATATGAATAATAATATTATATAATAAATGGCTATATTTAAATAATTACAAATATATATATAGAATATAATCCTTTATAGAATCCTTTATTTTTGGTCACACATTACACACACAGTTATACAGCGAAATGTATTCGTTTTCACATATCCCAGCTAAGCTGGGGTCAGAGTGCAGGGTCAGCCATGATACGGCGCCCCTGGAGCAGATAGGGTTAAGGGCCTTGCTCAAGGGCCCAATCGTGGCATCTTGGTGGTGCTGGGGCTTGAACCCCCAACCTTCTGGTCAGTAACCCAGAGCCACTGAGCCGCCACTACCCCTCTATATAAATTGGTTCGGTTTGATTATTTTGGTATTGGTTATAAATTAGGTTTATTATATAAGGTTAGAGTTATGGCTAGCGTCATGACAATTGAAATAACATTGGTGCATAATAAGCCCACCCCAGCAACCCCCTAGATCCGGTCCTGCATATAAAGTAAATGTATCTTGTTTTAAGGATATTTAGATATTTTTAGAGGGAAACAAGAAAAAACAACTGATTAAGAAAGTGATTTTTGCAGTGTATAAAGCACCTGATGTCAACCACATGTTTGGTGTATGTACCAGCAAGACAGTATAAAATGAAATGTGAGTATCGGAAGTGAGAACAGGCAACAGTTGGTTGTGCTGGTGTGTCTTGCACAAATTCCCAGTGTTAAGCTGATAATTGGTCGTTATTTTAAACCAGAGTCTTTGATGCACTCTGTTCCCCCCTGCCGTCTACCTCCTGCCCAGTCAATGCCTCTTTCCTCTGTGATGTGTAGCGCTGCTTTCCCAGTGTGATGTGTGTTTGTGTGTGAATGTGAGGCTTCTCTTTCTGCAGGCTTCAGTTGTGTGTAGTTCCTCTGTGTGTGTGTGGGTGGGGGGTGGGGGTGGGCTATCTCATGCTTACCTGCTTATCACTTGGACATCCTCTGTCAATTCATTGTAAGCAGACACTCAGTAAAGGAGATGGGGAACAGATCTCTCAGGTCGTATAATGTCTTCTTATGTCTTGTATTGGATATTAGTTAATACAGGACATATATGTAGAATTATGTTATACTATACTGTATATGGACATTTAGCATTGCGTTTGGACCAGTTGTTCCTGTAACAAGTGAATACTTGCTGTTATTGATATTCATAATATTGTATATGCGAAAGGATATGCAAATCTATTTTTTGTATCTGTTGCAGATAATAACATTTAGGTGAGTTATAATAGTGCAACTGACTGTAAACACTTAGATATGTTAACATTAATTTAATGCACAGTTGATATCCAATTTTCATTAACTGTGTTTTAAACAGATACAATATCAGTGAGGCTGATGGTCAATACTATTGGCTGTTTTTTCGAGATACTTTGTATCTGCTTAATGTCTATCAGGCATGTGGGCTGCAGGTTAGAAGCATTTAAAATCATTCAAATGCTTTGCTGTTTAATTAAGTCTGTTGCAGATTTAACAAACAGATCCACTAATCTTCAACTAACCAGCAATGTACATAATGTCCAGTGATGTTTCAGTGATGTGATTGCCACCCTTCGAAGGTTTCGGTAGACACAATGTACAGTAACATGGGCTGTGGTTTTAAGTGCATCATTTAGTACAAAAGGAACCCACTTAACTAATTGCACAGCATTACTAGACATGACTCTGTCTGTAATTAGTCTTGGGTGAGTGAAACTTCCTAACCCTGCCTGCCTGGAAAAGAACTGTGTGATATGTTTGGTGGGTACAATAATTCTCTTAGCTTTGCTGTTTTTTATAACAATTATTAATGGTAAAACAGTGTTTACTCTAGAACAACGCTAGCATGTTAACTGTAAATAACGTTAATAGATACCTGAAAAATCAGCTATAAATATCATTCTGTATCCTGGGATGTTTGTCTGGGTCATGCCTGCCTCTAAATGAGATAGAGACTAGTCAGGTTGCTATAATTAGTACAGGCAGCCACAACTGATGGGTCAGAAAGCCCATCTAATCTACCCCAGACATCCATGTGTGATAAGCAGGACATCCATTAGTCGAGTAGAGCTTAATTTCCATGATTGCCTTGCACGTCATTATGACATGATGACATTGCCAGTGGATTTACAATGCACTTTTGTTGACAACTGGCTTTGATAGTACTAACATGATTTGGAAGGCAAATTGTCCTTGTGGAAACCCATGGTAAATCTATGCTAGGCTAGGCAGAGTTTGTTTTCCATGTTTCTGTTCAGTCTTCCTTGCTCAAAAGACAAGCATTTGTTGTGCTTTAGATGCTGGTGTCCCCAACAGGCTTTTCAACTTGCTTAACCAGCAAGATATCCTTGGTCAACCAAGACTATGCTGGTACACCTGCTGTCATCAAATAAGCTCATAATTACCAGAATAAAGAAATGTAAAGCTGGTCTTAGATGGTATTCCCAACATGGTTGTGAAGTCTGTTGATTAGGTTATTGTGTGTTTCTCTTGATGATGTCATAGAGTGAATAATTGTGTAGATTTACTGATATGGGGAACCAATGGCATGTGGGTTTAGATGTGTTGAGTTTAGCAAGATTATCTCTATTTTAACATTTTCATTTTTGCATTAACTATTCTTATAAGGATTAGTCTTCAGCAGTTGGGTCAGTGTGACAAGCTTTCAGTAGTTTCGGAAATTGAAATGTTCGATCTGTGCTGACAAGCTCAATTTTCAACCAACAACCTCAGGAACTTTAGAAAGGAAACTCTATCATTCCAGTCAACATGGACAATTTTTTCCGGCGCCATTTTAAGAGGAAAGAGACTGGAGAACCTGCACACGATGGGCATGTATCTGAAGCTTGTCGACTCAGGAGACCGAGCATTGCAGTGCCAACCAGCCGTGCCCGTCGCCGCTGCAGTGTAGGCCTTCCGCCCACTGCGTTGGCCCAATGACGATGCTCAAGTGTCCAACTACATTCATTACCTCGAATCACCGCCAGTCAACCAGCAAAGAAAAGAAATGGTAGACGCCGATCCAGCACCACCACCCCAAAGGCCAGTCCTCGTTTTGCCGTATGCCGCAAGAAGATCGGGAAGCTCAGCAATATCGATACGCACCTCCTGGGCCCATCCATGCTGCTGGCCAGCTTGATCCAGATGACGGAGGAAGAAGAAGAGGAAGAGGAAGGCCATAGCCCGCTGCCAGGGCAGGTGGAACTTAAGGGAAGCAGCCTAATGATCAGGAGTCACATAGATGTGCTTTTCTGAGAAGGGGACAGCGATAGCTATGACTTCAGAAGTGACTCAGAAGAAAGTTGCAACTCAGAGCATTGCAAGGAGCGTCTGGAAGAGGCTGATGTCTCGGACTGGGAGATCAAAGTGTCCGCCATCTTGTGTCAGCGGGATTGCCTTCCTCTGACTGAGGTGGCGGAGCACGTCCAGGCCCACCCGCTGATCCGAGTTCCATGCTGCCTTCGGAGAAATTCGTCGCATTATGGGCATGCGGATCCGGGCTCGTATGGCCGCTACTGCCGCAGCAGCCAGAGGAGGCGTCGTAGATGGGTTACGACCATCCCTAAAGTGGGAAGCCCCTGGCCAGGGAGAGGCCTGCCACTTCCTAATCGAAGGAACTCCACGTGCTGCAGGGGCCAAACATCTTTCAGTCCTTTCCTGGGGGCCTGTTATGATCCCAGGCTGGAGACTTGGAGTGGATTCCTATCGTATGTAAAACCTTTCTTTAGTTGAGTTTAATATCACTATTTTGTGTTGTGCTCTCAAAGAAGATAGAAATCAAGACACTTTGAGTGATTTATTTCTATGGTATTTTAAGAAAATACTTACAAACAGTAATTCACATTGCGTTTTTCTAATTTGTAATTTTGTATAAAAATTTTTTTACTGAATATTCCCCCAAGCCCATATTTGTAATTTGTTATAGTATGCTCCTGATGACACAAAAGCATGAAATAGGTTTCTTTTGGCTCTAAACTTTAACGTTGCATTCACCCTGACAACAATTAAATCGCTGGAGGTCATTACGTTGCTTCACTGTTGGTTGCTAAATGCTAATGCTAAACTTACATGACCGCTCTATCTAACAGGCGGCACTTAATTGTCTGCATCCCGAATTGCTTTGCTTCACATCTGGTTAACATTAAACTCTTCTTATTTGAATTTTTTTTTTAATCCCCAACAGTTGCTCACGTCAACTCAAATCGCCAACTTCTCTTAAAAATGATCAGTGTGAATGCCCCTTAAGCGATTAGTCTATAGTGGAGACCAAATGTAACACTATGTGCAGAGCTGTGTTTATAAGTTCTCTGTAAATTTATCTTTTATTCTTAAAGGAACCAACCTACAAACTTGTACTTGTACTTTTCTCCACATTTTAAGCTGGGATAGAAGGATATGTAAATGCAAAAAATGGCACTTCACCTTTAAGAATCTCTTCTTTAAGGTGATCAAACATTTAGATGGCATGTAAGAGCAGGCAGTCATAATGCAATTTTTCACTGCATTGATCTTCTCATTCTCCGTCCTGTGGATACAATCGCCATACCGTGCGCTCATTAGCGCAACTGCTACCATAGCGAGGTAATGTGACTCATCAATGCCACTCATCACCCAGTGGGCTTCTCAGCAACAGGTTGCTAAGCTTCACTGATTCACTCTGTAGGGATTTGGACACAAAGGTCAGAGTTAGCTAGGTTAAGATTATTAAAGGATTGGGGGAAAAAACTTGGAACTGTGGATTTATGACTTTATAAATGTGTTTCCTGTGTTCTTATATTTTTGTATTTGATTTTGTTCTGATTCGGACATATTAATATAATCAATACATTGGGCCTGAAAGGTTTGTAACCACGTTGAAAATCTGGAAAATCTTTAAATCCGTTTTAAACCTGGAAATAAACAGAAAAATTAAGATTTGTTATATACGTTATATGGATCTTGTTAACTCATACAAAAGGTCAGATTTCCTTGCTTCCACTGAAGCACATGAGACGCTCTTTTAACATTCTCAAATCACGATGGATAACTTGGATCATATTTTTTGTCCATGCTAGCTTGACTGCATGCTGTCATTGAAGTAAATGAGGGACATAACAAATACAAAGAAATTCTGACATTCATATTCTTTATTCAATTAAACTTTTCACTAGTTTTGTGCTGATAATTTAATTTGCAATACATTATGTATTAAATTAGAAAAATGCCAAATAGAAGCATTTTCTATTTGACCCATTTGTATCTATCAGCAATGTATGCAACCATTTTTACAGTATTGAAAACAGATCTGCATGCTCTATAATGCTCTGTGTAGGTGGCTGGTGAAAATAGTCTTATTGATTGATATGGGCGTTAAACAGATGTAACCTAAAGAGACCCCCGTTCTGTGTGCTATTAGATAAAGGAAAGACATGCTATCCTTTAACGAAAAACCTTTCCTTATTTTATTGGCTTTGAAATGATGGACACAGGCAGTCTGTTCAGTGTTTAACAGCTCGCTGAATGTGTTTGTCTCAGGAAAGCCATTACCAAGACTGGTGGGCCGAATAATGCTGCCCAGTCTAGTGCCACAATACCCGCCAAAAGTGAACCAAGCAAAGAGATCTGCAGCACCGTCGATTGGACTGTGAGTTACTCCTTTGCCGTCTTTTATGTGTTTTATAATGACATGCCCCTCATTGCCTTATGAGCCAATTATATTACAGTTAAATTTACCTATCTAGACCAACTTTACTATGCATAGAAGGCACATCAAAGTGCTTCTGTATATTTTCTTTATGTGCCTTCTATGCATAGTAAATTTGCTCTAGATAGGCTAATGTACTGTGTATCTATACAGACTTTGTAATGGCACTCAGACGTGGCCAAAATGTATTTAAGTCACATTAAATTGTTTACTGACTGGATAAAATTTAAAAATCTTGGTTAACTTCCTATTACCTAATAGATTTACACTTTCTAAATGAAAGAATTCTTGAAAGTTAGAAAATATTTTGTGGTACGCCACTGAGTGTACTTACTTGCCTGTTGTAATCTCTCCATCTTTTTAAATGTTTTTCTTTGCTGTCGTAACTTTGACGGTCAGTTTTTGAGAATTTTGATGTACCTATGAACAACAGGACTCTGAAACTTCTGTACCTCTTACTGGTTATCTGTCTTCCCACAGGAAAATGCCCAGTTTGGCCAACATGTGTGGTTTGAGACCAGTCCATCTGGAGACTTCTGTTACGTTGGAGAGACGTATTGCTTTGCAAAGTCGCTGGTAAATGACCCATATTCTCATTCTTACAGCAATATGTTGATGTGAAGCAATGTTTTTGGTACATTTAGACAACTGAGTAGCACTTAATAGTTTGCCTGCATTTGTAAAAATCCCTGCACAAGTGCACCCTCTACTGTTCAGATGTTGTAAGTACAGATCCATTGGCATTACAAATATGTTTATTTTATTTTCTCTCAGCAAAAGTCCCTTCCTCGCCACAAATGTGCATCCTGCAAAATAGCTGTCCATACTGTATGTATGGATCAACTTGAGAAGGTTAGAAGCTTGGTGTAAAACTGAAAAACTAGTGACGGAATTATGATGTTTTAATTTTTATCTAAAGAAATGAAATGTGCTATTTTTCACAGATTAACTTCAGGTGTAAGCCATCGTTTAAGGATCCAGGAATGAGAAACGTCAGAGAGGTACTAAGAAGGCACCCATTTTTTTTAAACATAACAAAACACAAAACAAACAAAACAAAAAACACAAAACAAACAAAACACAAAACAAAAAACATAAAACAAACAAAACACAAAACCACAAAACAAAAACCCACAAAACAAACAAAAAATCTAAACAAAACATGCTAACTTACAGTTTGTATATATTTACAAACAAGTTATTTTGCAGCTAAGTTGTTTTTGTTTTTCAGACCCCAAACATGAGACATCACTGGGTCCACAGGAGACGGCAAGATGGAAAATGCAAGCAATGTGGAAAGGTCTTTACCGACATCAGTCCAGCACTTATGAAAATAAGAGACTTGTCATCATCCAAAAAATATTTATGGCCTAAATTTATTCTCTGTCTGCAGGGTTTCCAGCAGAAATTCTCTTTCCATAGTAAAGATATTGTGGCTATCAGCTGCTCATGGTGCAAGCAGGCAGTGAGTGTTGATCTGAAATTATTTTGTTGTGATGGTTTGCAGAGATGATTTTGAAAATGTCTTGGAATGGTTTGATTAGCGGCGGATGAGAGTTATAGTTATATGTTTTCCACTTTAGATTTAAACATACATACATGCACTTTTCTTTCCTTTTTACAGTACCACAACAAAGTAAACTGCTTCATGCTGCAGAAAATCGATGAAACCTGTTCTCTTGGAGCTCATGCGGCTGTGATCATTCCTCCAACCTGGATCATAAGAGTCTCCAGACAGCAGGTACAATATGACCTAATGGACCACTGTCTTCATTCATGAGGCTTTATAACATACTTAACATGTTCATATGCCCCATTGATAAGTCCAACATAGCCAACCTCATACCCATGATGCCATCTGTTGCTGTTTATTAAATGCCAGTCCTATTAGGATCTTGACTGTTTACATTTTGGTTACTTTTGTTTTGTTGATATTTGTGTTCCAGATATGAATTGAATGTCTTAGGCCACGTCCTCACTCATTCATTTTAGTTTGCAAACTCATTAATTGCACTACATTTACACCATCCATACTAGATGTTTTCCTCCACCACAAATGGAGTATTTCGAAAACAATACCATTACCACATACTTTGGAAAGTGTTGACGTTAGGAAACTAAAAACAGAATTAGTGTAGACGTGGCTTTAATCTTTCAGCTGGTGTTTCAAAATTGTTATATTGGCTTTGATGGGGTCAAAGGCGGTCAGCTGCATTCCTCAGCACAAATGTAAATACTCGTCATTTGAAAAGTCTATAAACACGTCCATGAACCTCCCCATCATACTTTATACAGGGATCATTAAAGAACAGTAAAAGAAAGAAGAAAGCGTCACTTAAAGCCAAGCCCAGCAAAAAAGTCATGGAGGTAACCCTTCATTAACAGTCTCTCAATAGAACTAATGTGAATGAAAGTATCACATATAATATAAACAATGACGAGGTATCAATTTTGAACTCTCAGCAGGACGGAAAATGGAAACACTTCGTTGTGAGACAGATTCCGTCCCAGCTCATGAAGCCACTGCTGGTGTTTGTCAATCCAAAGAGTGGTGGAAACCAGGTCAGAACTGACTTACAAGTTCATCTGATGTTAGATTTCATGTCCTGCTGGATAATAACTGCATTTATTTAGTATATAGTACAGATTTATGCCAAAAAAAATATATATTTTGTACATTTTATACTATGTACTCTCTTTGTAACATATATTAGTAATATACATATTGAGTTACATAATATATATACTTGTTCTTAATTAGTTACCCATATTTGTATGCATATAGATAATCCTACAGTATATATGTTTTTTATGGGTGAGCATTATATAAAGTATATACCAGGGGCGATTCTAGGATTTCAATCTTAGGGGGACTCAGCCCCGACTGCACTATTATGGCACTTTTCCACTGCACGTTACGGTTTGACTCGCCTCAACTCTACTCGCTTTAATATTCTGAGCTTGCTTTTCCACTGCAGTTTAGTGCCTCCTCAGCGTGGGTGGGATTATAGGCTGATCGTCATAGTTGCGCCGCCTCTACTGCCATGACATCATCTTAAACGCGACGCAAAACAATAAACAATAACACAACCGCTAGCTGTTAGCTACTAGCTCATTGTGCTGCATATAGCAGTTGTTGCATGGGAATTTTACACAAGTGTAACAGTTAAATTGGCCTGGTTGTTTTAGAAGCAAGCTTCCAGTAGCTGGTCAACTAAATAAAGTGAAGCTTTCAAGCAGAGTATAGAGTTAACATAACAAAACATACCATCCTCCATCCTGGATCAACGCCAGTCCAGGGCACTCTCCCTCCCATTGCTCACCGGTTTGGATAGTTGTCCATTTGGTCGAACCACTTCCACTTTTCCTTGATGGTTCTGTAGTCACTTTTACGTTTTTTTAACTTTTCACTACACTGTTGGTAGGTCCGGTGGTAGTAGTTGTGTGGCCAACAGCTGAGACACTTCTTGAAAGACATCTCCTGCTAATGAGAGGAACGTCTTATTATCTTAGGTTTATTGACCACGGCATGGTTTGGCGCACAGCTATTTCTTTGTACAATTCGAAAGTCACGTGAACAAATGATACTGTTATCGCTGTAGCTAACTTTAAAACTAACGGGTTGATGTCCAGTGTCGCAAATCCAGTGACGCTGGTAGTGACGATTCTCTCTGACCAATCAGTGATCTGCAGGGTTTTGACGTCACATTTAGTATCGGCTCGTCTCGCCTGGAACCTCGACCGAAGTGGTACGAAAAAAATGTACCAGGTACTATCCACAGTGGAAAACCCAAAAAAATTAGCAGAGTCGAGTTGAGTCGAGTTGTACCGTGCAGTGGAAAAGCCCCATTAGATGTGTATATTTAATGTATTCCACTCTGTAGCATAGTTGGGGGGCAGGGGGCTGTGGTATATACTGTATAAAATACACACATTTGAACTAGATTCTTACTGATTTGCAATTCTTTCTCTTCTGCCATTTGCACTTTATTCATATGGTGCATTACTATTTGCACTTCTGGTTAAATGGTAACTGAATTTTATCGGCTCTGTAGTTATGCTCTGCACATTGACAATGAAGTTGAATGTAATCTAATCTAATATCAACCACATAATTGCACTTCTTCTTTTCTGTAAAGGGAACGAAAATCATCCGGTCTTTCATGTGGTACCTGAACCCTCGGCAAGTGTTTGATCTCACTCAGGGGGGCCCGAGAGAGGGGTAAGAGATGAATATCATATTTTCTTTCTTTCTTTCTTTCACGGAAATGATTCATTTACAGTCTCTAAAATTCGTGTCCTCTTTTGTGCTGTTTTTAAGGTTAGAAATGTACCGCAAAGTGCCCAACCTGCGGATCCTGGTTTGTGGAGGAGACGGAACGGTTAGTCAAATAAATGTTTTCTAATTTAATCATTTGAATTTCCCTGGTGGTGTGTAATTCTAGTAATAAATTAGAGGAAATGTTTTTTAAATAGCTTACTACCACACTTCTCATATTATTTCTGCAGTATGCAGTATGTATGCTTTGCTCAGTCTGCAGTTTTTCCCCACAAGGCAGTGCGCTGGACTTGACTCCACCTTGACTGGATTTTAACATCTCCATTTTGATTCATCATTTGATGAGATTGTTTGAAACGTTTAATGTTGCATAATGCCGTACTGTTCTGGGCTTGATATGAGTTAAGCTCAGTTAACAGAATTTGTTGCATAATGATGATTTCCACATACACACACACAAAAAAAAGAGTCCTCCCCTTTATTTAAAAAAAAAATAAAATACATATGCAATATACAGTATATACTGTGCAGTACGCAGTAAGCATTATGCTAGTATTCCATTCCAAACACAGACATTTTTTGCAATGCAAAAAGACCATAAATGCAAATGATTTAACTTTGCCTAAGCTTTATTCTAGACAATCACCAAATATTGGCTAAATTGACTTCATCTGTTGGATTTAAATGGATTTTCTGGCCAGGGATCTCATGGCGTCCATCATGTGTAATGCTCACTCTGCTCTGTTTGGACAGGTTGGCTGGATTCTTTCTGTGCTTGACGAGCTCCAGTTAAACCCTCAGCCTGCTGTGGCCGTACTGCCGCTCGGGACAGGAAATGACCTGGCAAGAACGCTCAACTGGGGCGGGGTATGAACCTTCATACTTTTTGTTGCAGTGTTCTCAAAAATACAAAAATACATACATAGCTTTAACCAGCTTAAACTAGTTTGCTGGTGTTAGCTGGTTTAAGTTGGTCTAGCTGGTACCTAAAACCCCTTGACCATGTTGAGAGGCCAGCTAAGACCAGCAAATCACCTTGGGCTGGTTTAAGCTAGTGTATTCAGTAAGGTTTTGACAGCAAAATGCAAGAGAGCACTTTTAATTTTTGCTTCCAAGTCTGAGCTTTGTCCAACGTTCTGTAAATGAAACGTCAAGTACAATATATCTGTGTTTGACAGAAAGAAACTAGATCTGTTGTTTCTGGTTCTTTTGGGAGGGTTCTTTTCTCCCCCTGTAATTTTGTTTAACAAATTCTTCCTGCCTCTTTATGGGACCAAAGTTTCAGTGTGACAGCCTGAGGTCACTTTAGGTCTCATTTAATAAGCTGCTGCCTCCTGTGGATTTGTGGTTCAAAACAAATGACTTTGCTAATGAGACACAGCTGGTAATACCGGCACATTCTTAAAGTGGCAGAACATGAACTAACTAGTCCACGATAGTATGGGGGAAAAGTATGTGTACCTATGAGAGGTGTATTTGGATTTACCTGGATTTAAAGGCTTTTTGAGATATTTTCTAACCCTTTCTAGCTTTATGCATTCCAGTCATTTTTATTATTTTGTTTGCGGCATGGTTCACATTAGCCAATGCTTTGTGTGAATAGCAATGGTCTTAAAATAGTCTTGCTTCATTGATTGGACTCTAAAGTTTGAAGCTGTTTACTGTTGTGATTGGGTTTCTTGTTTGAAAAAGTGTTTACCTGTGGACTTCCAGGGCTACACTGATGAGCCGGTGACTAAGATCTTGTCCCATGTAGAAGACGGCAACATTGTCCAACTGGACCGATGGAACCTGAGTGTGGAGCCCAACCAAGAGGCCAGTGAAGAGGAGAGGGATGAGCACCAGACAGACAAGGTCAGCTGATAACAGTAAAGGGCGCTAGACTAAAGCAGAACAAACACTGCTCACTGTTCTAACCAGTTTCTTCACAAAAAATAGAGTATTTTAGGGCTTTGGAACTTATTATAATGTACTGAATGTCTCAACTTCCTGTTTCAGCTTCCCATTGATGTCTTCAACAATTACTTCAGCCTTGGATTTGACGCACATGTGACCTTGGAGTTTCACGAATCCAGAGGTGTGTTTATGCATTTGTGTCATTTCAATTTGTTGTACAAACACGTAAAGTTTGCGTGTAAAATCTGTGGATTGCGAAAGGATTCACATTATTAAGACATTTCTGTTTTGTTTTCTTAGAAGCCAAACCTGAAAAGTTCAACAGTCGACTCCGCAATAAGATGTTTTATGCTGGAGTGAGTGTGTCTGACCATCAGAAATGCATAATTGTTAACTATTTTTTAATAAACTAATGAATTATTGTTAATGATTTATAATTATACTGAATATGATGTGCTCTTCTGCAGACTGCTTTCTCAGACTTCATCATGCGCAGCTCCAAAGATCTGTCCAAACACATCAAGGTGGTGGTGAGTGGACCACTGTATTTAGATATACATACACTTTAATGTGATATGAACCAAGGTAATTTAAACTGACCTGATTACCTAAAATGGATGTTTTCTCAAACCTCAAAACAAACCTCAAACCCCAAAAATAAAATGTAATGTAACATTAATATTTGTGTGTATATATGCTTTATGTAAATTACCTTTAATATAATATCATATCATATAATCTTTACAAAATGTGGAATGACTATAAATATTATATTATATTGTAAATGTGCAATCGTTACAAATAAAATACCAGTAAACTATTTATTTTATAGAAAAACAAAAAGTCTTGCACAGTGGACCCAATGTTTATTAGATGCTTTTAACTACTATGTACTTCAGCATTTGATAAAATGTACTTAAGTGTTTATGTATTGCACTTAAATTTAAAGTACCTGAATTTAATTACATCTGTAGTTACACTGTTAAACGTACCCCTAAACCTAACTCTACACCAACCCTTACCCTAAACACTATCCCTAACCCCTCTCCCTAATCCTAAACCTAACCCTAACACCAACCCTTAGCCTAAACACTATCCCTAACCCCTCTCCCTAATCCTAAACCTAACCCTAACACCAACCCTTACCCTAAACACTATCCCTAACCCCTCTCCCTAATCCTAAACCTAACACCAACCCTTACCCTAAACACTATCCCTAACCCCTCTCCCTAATCCTAATCCTAAACCTAACCCTAACACCAACCCTTACCCTAAACACTATCCCTAACCCCTCTCCCTAATCCTAAACCTAACCCTAACACAAACCCTTACCCTAAACACTATCCCTAACCCCTCTCCCTAATCCTAAACCTAACACCAACCCTTACCCTAAACACTATCCCTAACCCCTCTCCCTAATCCTAATCCTAAACCTAACCCTAACACCAACCCTTACCCTAAACACTATCCCTAAACCCTCTCCCTAGATTTCACAGGACTTTCACCTGTTTGTTGGCTATATTGGTTATATTTTCATGTATTTTTATATTTTAAGTTGTATTTATTATTCACTGCAAAATGTGTGCTTGACATTTCACATTTTGCTTGACACCTCCTGCCTTCAGAATAATGTTGTTATACATGCATAGACAAACGAAAATTCTGTTTCATGCAGTGATACAGTATTAATATCAGAAATACCTGGAGAAACCACCATGAACAACATATTCCACAATTAATGTAGCCTACAAATTCAGAAAAAAAATAATAAAATAATATATTTTTTAAATAATAGTTGTCCATTTCATTGAGTTTTGACTCACGGTTTAAGCCCCACCCACACCCAGTTCTATTTGACAGATTTAGTAATATGCAAAGATACAGATACAAATACTGATAATGGCTTTGCTGCACACCACTAGCCCTCATATATTTTATGCTTCTCATTCTTGTTTCTTTCATGGGTTTCCTGTCTAGTGTGATGGTACTGATCTTACCAGTAAAGTCCAAGATCTGAAACTGCAGTGCCTCCTTTTCCTCAACATTCCCAGGTAAACTAACCTGTAACTAGACTGCGGGAAAGTTTTTTGCAACTATAAGACAACTCTTTCAATTCATGTGCTGTTCAGAATCCTTTAAAAAATAAATAATAGTTTTCTTGTTAAAAAAAAAACTAGAAATTGAATAGAAAGTATGGGCCATTCCATACCAGCCAGAGCATTTTTATTCTGGTGGCATCTGATGTCATACTACAGGCCAAGATATTCAGACCTTGATATAAATCTTAGCTGGTAAATCTCATTTGAAAAGAGATTCCCCATTCCAATTTAAGTTTATTCTAGGATAGCAGAAAATCTGGAGAAACTAGTCCATGAAAAAACAAGTTCAGAGTTAATTAAAATGAGATTATCCTGACTGATCTTGGTATTATGGCTTGTAGATATTGCGCTGGTACGATGCCATGGGGGAACCCGAGTGAACACAATGACTTTGGTCCACAGAAGCATGATGACGGGCTCATTGAGGTCATTGGATTCACCATGACCTCCCTGGTAAGTTTCAGGGCTTGGCTATACAGTGCATTCAGAAAGATTTCAGACCCCTTAATTTTTTTCCACTTTTTGTTATGTTGCAGCCTTATGCTAAAATACTTTAAATTATAAATATATATATTTTTCAAATCAATCTACACTCCATACCCCATAATAACAAAGCAAAAAACAGATTTATGAGAACTGTAAATGTATTAAAAATAAAAAAAAACTGAAATATCACATTGACATAAGTATTCAGACCCTTAACTCAGTACTAAGTTGAAGCACCTTTGGCAGCGATTACAGCCTCAAGTCTTTTTGGGTATGATGCAACAAGCTTTGCACACCTGGATTTGGGGATTTTCTTCCATACTTACCTTTAGACCCTCTCAAGCTCTGTCAGGTTGGATGGGGATTGTCTGTGGACAGCCAAAGTGAACCTTCGGCACAGTTTGAGCACTCTGGACCAGGTTTTCATTAAGGATATCTCTGCATTTTGCTGTGTTCAGCTTTCCTTCAACCCTGACCATTCCCCCAGTCCCTGCCGCTGAAACACCCTCCCCCACAGCATGATCCTATCACCACCATGCTTCACCGTTGGGATGGTATTGTGAAGGTGATGAGCGGTGCTTGGTTTCCTTCAGACTAAAACTTTTTCCATTTAATAATCATGGAGGCCACTGTGCTCTTGGGAACCTTAATTTTTTTTGTACTCTTCCCCAGATCTGTGCCTTGACATAATCCTGTCTCTGCGCTTTGCAGGCAGTTCCTTTGACCTCATGGCTTGGTTTTTGTTCTGTATTTTCAGCTGTGAGACATAACAGGTGTGTGCCATTTCAAATCACGTCCAATCAATTGAATTTGCCACAGGTGGACTCCAAAAAGTGTAGAAAAATCTCAAAGATAATCCAAAGAAATGGGATGCACCTGAGCTAAATTTTAAGTGTCATAGCAAAGGGTCTGAATACTTATGTCTATGTGATATTTTCTGTTTTAATAAATTTCCCAAGTTATCAAAAATCTGGGTTTGCCTTGTCATTATGGGGTATAAAGTGTAGGTTTATGTGGAAAAAAATAAAATAATAATTTAAAGCATTTTAGCATAAGGCTGCAACGTAACAAAATGTGAACAAATTAAAGGGTCTGAATACTTTCTGAATGCAGGTTAACTGCTATTTTTCAAATACCTGATCAATATCATTGAGAGTTGAGTTCTTTGATTAACCAGATAGCAGACAGTAATGTTTATCAGAATCCATTTAAATGCTGGCGCTCTCTCTTTCTATAGGCAACCCTGCAGGTTGGAGGGCATGGTGAGAGGCTTCATCAATGTCAGGAGGTGATTCTTACCACTTCTAAGCCCATACCTGTACAAGTGGATGGAGAACCATGTAGACTGGCTCCATCTGTCATCCGCATCACCCTCAGGAACCAGGCCAACATGCTGCAAAAGACGAAGAGAAGAATCTCTCTACCACAGCTCAATGAGTATGTACATAATTTCCCTCATTTATCCATGCATCCATCCATTAATTTATCTGTTTAGCCACCGATTCATCCATTCATTCATTCATCCATCCATCCATTTATCCATCCAGCCATTCATCATTCCAACTAATGCCTCCTACACACCACACATTCATATTTTACAAAATTATCAAGATCAAATCTGAATGTTTTTTTCCGTCTTCTGGATGTAGTCAGCAGCCCATCACAGAGAAAATTCAGATCCAGGTGAACCGCATCAGCATGTGTGATTATGAAGCACTGCATTATGATAAGGAGCAGCTCAGGGAAGCCTGTGAGTGTCTCGTCTCCTCCACCTCTCTCTTTAAACAGCTATCAAAACCTAGTCACAAACAAACTCCCTCTGTAAAACCTACTGCCTTTCAAATATATAAACTGAACCTGACCTCATTCTCTCTTTGCTTTCACCTTCTCAGCAATTCCCATAGGGGTAATTACAGTTCCTGGGACCAGTGATTTGGAGATGTGTCGGCTCCATATTGAGAAGCTACATGAGGTGCTTTTCAGCTTGTTGAATGTTGGTTATTAATATGTCAACGTGATGATTTATCAACAACCTCCCAATATTTGTTGAATATCCTGTTTCACACTGAAATACGTCAGATTACATTAAAGGGATAGTTTACCCAAAAATGAAAATTCTCTCATCATTTACTCACACTTGTGCTATATCAGATGTGTATGACATTCTTTCTTCTGCTTAACAAAAGCAAAACATTTTAGAAGAAAATCCATACAATACATGTGAATGGTGACCAAAAGTTTTAAGATCCAAAAAGCACATAACAGGACTGCTGTCAAGATTTATAGTGAAAAAGTGTTTTGGTCTGATTGCACCCAAAACTGAATGGATCTCTTCAGAAAACATGGATTAAACCACTGGAGTCTTATTTATTACTTTTATGCTGCCTTTATGTCCTTCAAAGTTTTGATCACCATTCACTTGCATTGTATGGCCCTACAGAGCTGAGATGTTCTTCTAAAGATCTTTGTGTTGTGCAAAAGAAAGAGTCATTCTCATCTGGGATAGCATGAGTGTGAGTAAATGTTGAGAGAATTTTAATTTTTGGGTAAACTATTCCTTAAATGAAATGGGTTATGAACTGCAGTTCACATTGTCATTAAACAGATTCAGAGCCACCAAGATAGCACAACTACATTGTCAAAATGTTGTTTTAAGACAATTTAAAAAAAAAGGTGGTGATAATGTTTTTAATCTACATTTTTACAGTTAAAGTGTGCATACATTTAGATAATTAAAACTCATTTTTCAACCACTCCACAGATTTAATATTAGCAAATTATAGTTTTGGCAAGTCGTTTATATAATTTTTCCAACAATTTTTACAGACAGATTGTTTCACTTTTAATTGACTATAACACAATTCCAGTGGGTCAGAAGTTTACATACATGAAGTTAACTGTGCATTTAAGCAGCTTGGGAAATTCCAGAAAATGATGTCAAGCCTTTAGACAATTAGCCAATTAGTTTCTGAAAGGAGGTGTACTGAACTGGAGGTGTACCTGTGGATATATTTTAAGGCCTACCTTCAAACCCAGTGCCTATTTGATTGACATCATTGGCAAAACAAAAGAAAACAGCCAAGACCTCATCTGTACAAACAATAGTACGCAAGTATAAACACCACCTTGCAAATCAATCCCAGAACAACAGCAAAGGACCTTGTGAAGATGCTGGAGGAAACAGGTAGACAAGTATCTATATCCACAGTAAAATGAGTCATATACCGACATAACCTGAAAGACTGCTCAGCAAGGAAGAAGCCATTGCTCCAAAACTGACATAAAAAAAGCCAGACTACAGTTTGCAAATGCACATGGGGACAAAGAAATTACTTTTTGGACAAATGTCCTCTGGTCTAATGAAACAAAAATGGAACTGTTTAGCCATAATGGCCATCGTTATGTTTGGAGGAAAAAGGGTAAAGATTTCAAGCCGAAGAACACCATCCCAACCGTGAAGTATGGGGGTGGCAGCATCATGTTGTGGGGGTGCTTTGCTGGGCTTCACAAAATGAATGGCATCATGAGGTAGGAAAATGATGTGGATATATTGAAGCAACATCTCAAGACATCAGCCAGGAAGTTAAAGCTCAGTCGCAAATGGGTCTTCCAAATGGACAATGACACCAAACACACCTCAAGTTGTGGCAAAATGGCTTAAGGACAACAATGTCAAGGTACTGGAGTGGCCATCACAAAGCCCTGACCTCAATCCAATAGAACATTTGTGGGCAGAACTGAAAAAGCATTTGTGAGCATTGAAGGAGGCCTACAGACCTGACTCAGTTACACCAGTTCTGTCTGGAGGAATGTGAAACATATGTGAGAAGTTGTGGAGGGCTACCCAAACTTTTGACCCAAGTTGAACAATTTAAAGGCAATGCTACCAAATACTAACAAAGTGTATGTAAACTTCTGACCCATTGGGAATGTGATGAAAGAAATAAAAGCTGAAATAAATAATTCTCTCTACCATTATTCTGACATTTCACATTCTTAAAATAAAGTTGTGATCCTAACTCACCTATGATGTTGTCTACGAAAAACTGAGTTTAAATGTATTTGGCTAAGGTGTATGTAAACTTCTGACTTCAATTGTATATGACCGTTGTTGAGATTTTTTTTAATGTAACAAATACATTTTAATTTAATCTTTTACATAGTCATTCTTCACAAAACAAAAGACTTGTGTTAATGCTACTTGCCTGGAAGAGAGGAAACATTTTCTTTTAAAGTAGTCTGAAATCAGTTTCTTGTGGTGACGTTAACACGTCAGTGTGGCACAAATTATGTGTTTTACTTTTAAGAGTAAATTTAGCCACTTTCTTCTGTAATTACCACAATTCAGGCAAACATATGTGCATGTGACAATCCTCACACATTGACTTCCTGTTCAATTAAAGTCTGAGAAAAAAACATTGTGACTAATTGAAGTCACACAGAGAGACTGTTTTGGACAGGAGCCATTTTTCACTTGCGCTGCCTCTCTCTCTCTCTCTCTCTCTCTCTCTCTCTCTCAGGACGTGGATGGAGTGAATACAGATACACTAAACATGCCAAAGCTTTCACCAAAATGGTGCTTCCTGGACTGTAAGCACAGCTTTTCAAATTATTTGCAAAAGAGGAGAGAATTTGTAAAACACAATTATCATAATTAAATAGTAAAAATTACCTTTTGCAGTGCAAAATCACTCTTTTTGTTGTTGTTTGATTTGTTCACAGCTACAACTGCGGACCGTTTCTACAGAATAGACCGCGGTCAGGTAAATGCAAAAAATAACTTTTAGTTTTACATTTGTTTTACGTGTCATACTTTTCCTTTTTACTCTGAAACATTGCATCTCTCTGCAGGAGCATCTTAACTATGTGACAGAGATCTCCCAGGATGAGCTTTTCATCCTGGACCCAGAGCTGGTCACCAAGGAGACGGTGGGCACGTCGCCCGGAATGCCGGGGGCGATGGAAACCATAGGGGGATGTTCCAAAACAACACACCAGTTTGCTTTTCCTGCCTGTTCTCCTGGGCCTTCTCCACTGTGCAGGTAGGTTGAAATGAGTCACTTCATATAAAAAAAACATGTGGTTAAGGTGTATCAACTGAGATGTTGTCAGGGTAGCAAACAGAGCAGCCTAAAAGTGCAATTTTATTTTGCTTTTTAACTGTTGAGTAGCTGAGTTTATGTGTGGGCAGGTGTTGCTTTGCCTGTGGGCACAACATTTCTGAAAATGCCCTCCAGAAGTATAGCAAAAGCTGACAAAACTCTTAGCAAAGAGGAGTTTTGTCCCCACAAGAGACTAAATAATGACATATTAAGTATCCATTCAGCCAACTGTTGTGTTGTAGCGTTAGTATTAATCTATAGTAATTAAGCCACTGTATATTAAGAACAATACATTTGAATGCACTTACAAAAAAGTACCATGTTATTAATATATTTTTTGGACATGCACCTTGGTTGTTTGAAGTACCCTTAAATACCATGCATATGTATATGGTAATTATACAGTACCATGGTATATATTAAAGTACCACTACAGTAATTGTTTTGTAAAAAATATATAATATATACAATGAGGACCAAAAGTTTGAGCCCATCACGGACCCCCCTGCTATTAAACACTGATTTATCAGTGTATACATTCACCCTCCCCCGGCCTAATGCACAGTGTAATACTTAGAAAAACACATCCCATCTGTCAGACCTCATTGTTGCTATTGTTCTGTTACAGTAAATTATACACAGTTTACAAACAATGGGGCGAACCTCACAAAATCTATCAAGAACATGCATAGGTCACATTTCAACCCAATATAAAGACAAAAATCTGAGTTACAGTGAGGCAATTACAATGGAAGTAAATGGAGCCATTCCCCAAACGTTCAAATACTCATTAATGTTGTAATGTCAACAAACCCTAAAACCCTATAATGACTGTGAAAATGACGATTTAAACAACTTTTCAGCTCAAATAATACATGAGTTTTAACAGCGGAATTCTTTTAATTGCTTTTATAAAATAATGAGCTTCACATTTCTGCCTTTAAACCCTCAAAAAATTGGCCCACATTCACGTCCATTGTAAGTGCCTCATTGTAACAACGATGTACTGAACCCAGAATATTCCTTTAAGGTTAATTTGTACATGTACTAACTTTTTGTAAGTCATATACACATTGAAAGTCATATACACAAAACATTGTTAATGCATTATGAACTAACAAGAATTAACAATGAACAATAATGTATTTAGCAGGGTTAATACCATGCTATAGCTATGGTGTTTTTGAACACCAAAAAGCACCCTGGAGTAGCATGTAAATACAATTGAGGATATCAAAGTACCATGGTATTACCATCTGATTCCATCATTTTACCATGTTACTGCCATACTACTACCCGGGTGGCTGTTGCTCAGGTGGTACAGCAGGTTGGCCACTAATCGCAGGGTTAGCGGTTCGATTCCCGGCCCACATTGAAAACCGCTAAGGTTAAAAAAGCACTATATAAGTGCAGACCATTTACCATTTGTTAAGATGGTAAATCTAGAATTAATCTGCCTTCAGAAGCTTTCACGGTTTCCATGGAGATTTAATAAACAGTGCATCTGAATAAAACCATCGATTCTTTCTGGAATTGACTCCCAGTTCTTCCTAATCCATTATATTTTATGTTCTCCATATGGACCTGCTGCATATCATATAGTGTTATGTCATATGCTATTTACAACGCATTTACAACAAAACAAGCCAACACAGTTATCCATCCCATCCCATTATGCTCCTATCTAGATCAGTCCTTACAAAAAGTACTGTGGCTTTACCATGGTATAGTGATGATATCAGATGGTAATACCATGGTACTGTGACATATACAATGGAACTGAATGATTACCATATGCTATGGTCTTAGCATGCAACTCCAAACTACTTAAAATAATAATATGGTACCACCAAGTTACATGTCCCAAAAACATAGTATTTCAGTGGTACGATGTTCATAAGCCATGGTACTTATATGTTGACGAGAGACCACAAGATATTCATTTTCAAATGAATATCTGACATATCTTGTTGTTTGTCTTTGTCCATTGTATTTCATATCAAAGGAGGGGAGCAAAAATTATGAATATAAATCGTTCAAACACACCCGAAGGAGACTCAAGGTATTGTCAATGAATATACAATGTTTCATAATTTTTTATTCCTAGGGGTTTGAGCCTTACTAATGTAGTTTCATAACTTTAGATTATGAATATTGCTCAGTTAACATGCAATATTATTTTGTTCTATGGATTCACAGGTTAGACATCTGGAATGACGCAGATCAAGGTAGATACATATATGAAATATACACTGCTAATTAAAAGTTTGGACACACCTTCTCATGCTTTAATAACGTTTTAATATGTGAAAAATAGTAATAATAAAGTCATAAACATTATGAAATAATCCAGTCCAACTCATCCATTAAAATAATTAATAAAATTTTAGTTTAGCAAAGAAATGAATGCATAGGCACAATTATATTTGTCTAGCAAACTAATCCGAAGCATTTAAGCATAAGCCAAAACTTTTAACTGGTTGTTTAAGGCTTGATGTGTTTATGCTTTCTCTAATTATACATTAAATACAAGAAAAGTGTTTCATATTTTCTTCAATTTCTTTCAGAGTCAATAAACATGATCTTTGAGGCTGTGAAGTCTGACAACTTTGAAAAGGTATTTAAAAATAACCTGTCTAAGATTTACACAAATCAATCTGAACATCAGCATTTTAATTATTATTGAAGATGGATGGAAAGAGATTAGATGAAAGGATAGATGGATGGATGGAAGGATGGAAGGATGAAAAGATGGATAGAAAGATTGGATGGATGGATGGATGGATGAAAAGATGAATAGAAAGATTGGATGGATGAAAAGATGGATGGAAAGAGATTAGATGAAAGGATAGATGGATGGACGGATGGATGGAAGGATGAAAAGATGGATAGAAAGATTGGATGGATGAAAAGATGGATGGCAAGAGATTAGATGAAAGGATAGATGGATGGATGTATGGAAGGATGAAAAGATGGATAGAAAGATCGGATGGATGGATGAAAAGATGGATGGAAAGAGATTAGATGAAAGGATAGATGGATGGATGGAAAGATGGATAGAAATATTGGATGGATGGATGGATGAAAAGATTGATGATAGAAAAGATTAGGATGGATGGATGAAAAGATGGATAGAAAGATTGGATGGATGGATGAAAAGATGGATGGAAAGAGATTAGATGAAAGGATAGATGGATGGATGGATGGAAGGATGAAAAGATGGATAGAAAGATTGGATGGATGGATGAAAAGATGAATAGAAAGATTGGATGGATGGATGAAAAGATGAATAGAAAGATTGGATGGATGGATGAAAAGATGGATGGAAAGAGATTAGATGAAAGGATAGATGGACGGATGGATGGAAGGATGAAAAGATGGATAGAAAGATTGGATGGATGGATGAAAAGATGAATAGAAAGATTGGATGGATGGATGAAAAGATGGATGGAAAGAGATTAGATGAAAGGATAGATGGATGGATGGATGGAAGGATGAAAAGATGGATAGAAAGATTGGATGGATGGATGAAAAGATTAGATAGAAAGGATAGATGGATGGATGAAAAGATGGATAGAAAGATTGGATGGATGGATGAAAAGATGGATGGAAAGAGATTAGATGAAAGGATAGATGAAGATGGATGGATGGAAGGATGAAAAGATGGATAGAAAGATTGGATGGATGGATGAAAAGATGAGATAGAAAGGATAGATGGATGGATGGAAGGATGAAAAGATGGATGGAAAGAGATTAGATGAAAGGATAGATGGATGGATGGATGGAAGGATGAAAAGATGGATAGAAAGATTGGATGGATGGATGGAAAGATGGATAGAAAGATTGGATGGATGGATGAAAAGATGGATGGAAAGAGATTAGATGAAAGGATAGATGGATGGATGGAAAGATGGATAGAAAGATTGGATGGATGGAAGAATGAAAAGATGGATGGAAAGAGATTAGATGAAAGGATAGATGGACTGATGGATGGAAGGATGAAAAGATGGATAGAAAGATTGGATGGATGAAAAGATGGATGGCAAGAGATTAGATGAAAGGATAGATGGATGGATGTATGGAAGGATGAAAAGATGGATAGAAAGATTGGATGGATGGATGAAAAGATGGATGGAAAGAGATTAGATGAAAGGATAGAGGGATGGATGGATGGATGGATGGATGAAAAGATGGATAGAAAGATTGGATGGATGGATGGAAAGATGGATAGAAAGATTGGATGGATGGATGGATGAAAAGATGGATGGAAAGAGATCAGATGAAAGGATAGAGGGATGGATGGATGGATGGATGGATGAAAAGATGGATAGAAAGATTGGATGGATGGATGGAAAGAGATTAGATGAAAGGATAGATGGATTAATGAAAAGATGGATAGAAAGATTGGATGGATGGATGAAAAGATGGATGGAAAGAGATTAGATGAAAGGATAGATGAAGATGGATGTATGGAAGGATGAAAAGATGGATAGAAAGATTGGATGGATGGATGAAAAGAGATTAGATGAAAGGATAGATAGATGGATGGATGGATGTATGGAAGGATGAAAAGATGGATAGAAAGATTAGATGGATGGATGAAAAGATGGATGAAAGAGATTAGATGAAAGGATAGATGGATGGATGGAAGGATGAAAAGATGGATGGAAAGAGATTAGATGAAAGGATAGATGGATAGATAGATATAAAGTTGGATGAAAAGATGGATAGAAAGATTGGATGGATGGATGAAAAGATGGATGGCAAGAGATTAGATGAAAGGATAGATGGATAGATAGATATAAAGTTGGATGAAAAGATGGATGGAAAGAGATTAGATGAAAGGATGGAAAGGATGAAAAGATAGATAGACAGACAGACAGATAGATTAAAAGATGGATGGATGTAAATCACCCAAAAGATGGCATGTATCAGTTCTCTACCTAACATTGCAAGATCTGACGGACTGTCTATCTGTCACTGATGTTCACAGCTAGTACAGATGCATGAAAACGGAACAAATTTGTTGGTGCAGGACCGGTTCGGCTGCACCCTCCTGCATTACGCTGTCGATGTCAGCAACAAAGAGATTGTCAAGTATATCATTGAGAATGGTGAGTCAGTTACGCTTGACTCTTTGTTTGATCTTACTGCACATTTCATTTCTAATTGTCTTTCGCTGTCTTTGGTGAATAGCTCCTGCCTGCATCCTTGATGTGACAGTGAAATCGACGTAAGTAGAAATGAAACTTCTTTTACACCGTCTGATTCATGGTTAAAGAGAATCAACTAGTTTTATTGTATGCAGTCTTTAAACTGTCAGACTCTGAGTCATAGGAGCCATGATTAGGAGATGTTTTTGTGTGTTTGTGACTCAGAGGGGAGACAGCATTGCATAAGGCAGCTGCATCACACCAGAGAACGATCTGCTATTACCTGATGGAGGCAGGTGCATCCCTCATGAAGACAGACCTACAGGTGAGAAGATGCACATAGTCCTCATACTGAACCTCTTCCAGCTCTGTGTTTCGTTGTGCTCTTTCTACCATGGGTTACACCCAGGGTCATATAACATGAGCTGTGTTGTTCACATGGCTGGCATTAGTTCAAATCTGGCTGGCAACATTTCCCAATCCTCTCCCCCCACCCCCCTCTTTAAAAAATTGGTGAAAAGGCTTAAAAATGTCTCCCTTTACCTGCAGGGTGAAACTCCAAAGATGTATGCGGAGAAAGCTCAGGACTTTGAACTGGCTGAGTACTTAGAAAACCGGCAGCACCACCAGATGATCCAGAGAGATGACCATGAGACCGCTGTTTGAGCAGCATCCAAAACTGTCATACTCAACAACCACTAAAACCACTGGAGCAAAACTCGCCTCTCCCAGGTCCAGTTTATCTGGCACAGCAATGTTGTGAGGCAGCATGTCTACAGAAATTAGTTTGTTTGCTCTATCGATGTTTTTGCCAAAAAGACAGTGTTTGTGTCATGTTTCAGAATGCATGAGTTTGCTGCGTCTCGTCCATCTATCAGGACGCCACAAACAGGCATCGCTTTGCTCCTTAGAACACAATGTGCAAAATTTCTGGGAATTCAGGGCTGAAATAACCCTGAATTAAAGTGGCTTTTTTATAACTACTATAAGGCAAAGCAGATAAACCTCAAGGGAGTTATATAAATGTTAAAAGAGAGGTTTTATTTGGAAAGAAACTACTGCTGCTTTTGACTACATCAATATTGTATAAAATTGTTTGGATTTAAAAACTCTGTTACTCATTGCATATCTAAAGTTTTTGCAGATATGCGTAGACTTAATAGTTATGTGAACGAAGTTTATCGGTTAATGAACTTCACAAGTTACTCTTGCAAGTTACTGAACTTTTGCAAATATCTGCACTGCAAATAAACTAAAAAACTCTTAAATCAGTATTTTTTTTTAAATCTTGGTTTCCTGTAAAAATATCTAAACACACTTTTAAAAATCAGACAAATTTACCTGAGAAGCAAAGACTTGTTTTCAGGGACTATATCTTGAATAAAGGAATATTCCGGGTTCAATACAAGTTAAGCTCAATTAACTGCATTTGTGGCATAATGTTGATTGACTCTTCACTACATTTTAAAAAAGAAGAAAAAATTCTGAAAAGGCACTTATAATGGAAGTGAATGGGGCCAGTCCATAAACACTAAAATAAACATAGTTTTAAAGAGGTATAGCCATATGATATAAACACTAAATACAGTATTTTAACATGATTTTAGTGTGATAACATTGCCTACTAACATTATATATATATATCATTATTAACTTGTCTTGAACCTGGAATATTCCTTTTTTGTTTTATTATTTTTTCCCCCCATTGGCAAGATGTTTTTCCTTGTTTTAAGCATAAACGTCACTAAATTATGACATTTATGCCTAAAACCAGAAAGAACAATTTGACAATGGGGTAAGAACATACCGATATATTCTCTGAAAAATTAATGTTAATATCTTTTGCCATTTTGCTTAAAGGAATATTCTGGATTCAATATAAGTTAAGCTCTGTCGACAGCATTTGTGGCATAATATTGATAACCACAAAAATTTACTTTGACTCATCCCAAACTGAGACAGTGAGACACTTACAATGGAAGTGAATGGGGCCAATCGGTAAACGTTAAAATACTCATTTATAGCCATAAAACAAACAAAATGCATGTTAACATGATTTTAGTGTTATAAAATCACTCGCCTTTTCGGTGTAAAATGACGTGATGTCAACAAACCCTAAATTTACTGTAAAAATGACAAATTAAACTTTACAGATTAAATAATACAGGAGTATTAACAGAAGAATTAATTTAAGTGCTTTTATAAAATGATAAGCTTCACATTTCTGTTTAAACCCTCCAAACATTGTCCCCATTCACTTCCATTGTAAGAGCCTCACAGTAACTCCGATTTGTGCTTTTTTAAAGAAAAGTACAGATGAGTTAAAATAATGTTTTGTGGTAATCAGCGTTATGCCACAAATGCTGCTGATTGAGCTAAACTTGTATTGAGCTTAGAATATTCCTTTACGTTATCTTGTTTTAAGGATGTTTAAACATTTTTACTTAAATCCTACACAGAAATACTGATTAAGAAAATTATGTTTTGCAGTGTACTGCTAGGCTTCCACTCTCAAATGTTTTTTCCGGTTATGTTTTCATAACCTCCTGCGTTTAAGAATGCTTCCTCAGCTGTTGTTACGGGCCTTTTCTCTCTTTGTTGTAAACGCTTGATTTTCCCAAAGCATTCCATGAATTACTATTTAAGAATCACTGTTAGGAAGCATTAAGTCACATGTACCATAATCTTATAAATCATAATTATTTGTTAGTAAATAATTTGCCTGATATTACTTGGCAAATAAAGCTTGCACTGACCACTAATCTTTTGAATTAACAATATGGTATGATCTGTTCATTTTTATTTCAGGTTAACTTTAACGTCAACGCAAGAGCCTTGGTCTTTTTAGTTTTGATTTCTGGCCAAATTGACTGCGTTAAATACACAGAAAGTTCTTGAATTGTGCTGCCAGACCCATTTAAGCTTTAAAGGCATAATCCTGAACTGATAAATCACATTATCAGTGACGAATGGCCATTTGTGAAGACCAAAGGAGAGAACCGAAGGATACAGTATGTTGCGGTCTTGGGTTTTGCATTGTTTGTTACCTCTGACAGAGTTATCAATATATTTATGCCATCATCTTCAACTACTTGTGTATTCAACTGGGTCTTTTTATGTACATGAAAATTGACTAAATGCTTGAATAATAACAGAGGTAGGAAAGCTGGTCTTTTTACAAAGCAGCCATTGGACAACATTGTGTTGTCAGGATTGCCATATGTGTGTATGTGGTGAGCTGTCATTGAAAATAGAATAAAGTGTCAATTTTGTCTGTGCTTTGTATGAGTTGCTATGCAATTCCAAATAGATAAGACGTGTATATAATCTGTCGAACATTTTAAAAATGTGTGAACAATCTGTTCTGATATGCAGGTCTTGCATTTGTATGTGATATGAACTTAGATCAAGGTAATGCTTTATAAGACTAGATAAGAGTTTTGTTAGATATTCAAGAAGAATAGTCATATATTTGGGGCTGGTTTGTTGCTGTCTACTTGGAAAAAAAAAAAATTAAATAAAGTCCTTCAAAACAACAAATTGATGTTGTCTGAATATGTATTATTTTCTACAAGGCATTAAGGGGGTTAACTGACTGAGAATAGTACACATTGTGTCTGACTTCACTTAATGAAGACTCTATTGGCAAACGCACACACATTCGTCATTGTGATTACACTCACATTCCCTAATCTCAGCAATGGTGTCTTTTTTGTTTAGAACACTGGGTGGTAAACATTGTATCATGTTGAACTGTGCCTTTCCATAGGAGGGTCTTTGCATCATGAATGAGTTACTGGCAATGATGGATGTGTAGACATTTTTGACTCATTTATCATTTGGGAGGTTTCATTGTTCTATGTCTCTTTAACTCAGTAAGTGGAAAGGATGGATAGATAGATAGATAGATAGATAGATAGATAGATAGATAGATAGATAGATAGATAGATAGTTGGAGATTAGATGAAAGGATAGATGGATGGATAGATGATAGGATAGATGGATGGAAAGAGATTATATGAAAGGATGGGTGGATGGATGTGTATAGAGATAGATAGATAGATAGATAGATAGATAGATAGATAGATAGATAGATAGATAGATAGAAAGAGATTAGATGAAAGGATGGGTGGATGGATGTAAAGAGATAGATAGATAGATAGATAGATAGATAGATAGATAGATAGATAGATAGTTAGATGAAAGGATAGATAGACAGACAGACAGACAGACAGATAGATAGATAGATAGATAGATAGATAGATAGATAGATAGATAGATAGATAGATAGACAGACAGACAGACAGACAGACAGACAGACAGACAGACAGACAGATAGATAGATAGATAGATGAAAGGATGGGTGGATGGATGTAAAGAGAGAGAGAGAGAGAGAGAGAGAGAGAGAGAGAGAAGCCATGCGACCAGCTCAAACTAGTTTGGAGAAACACAAAGAGCAGCAGAGAGATCACACAGAGAGGGTTGAACAGGATACACGTTTACAGCACAGGATCGTATTCACAGCAATAAGGCAAGTATATAAAACCGCATTAAATGTGTTTTACAGTGGTTATATTTAATGTGCCGGTTAGGTTTGTGATATTATAATGTTTCGTTACATTTCTAATATTAATTTAGGTGCATTCATGTTACTATATCGAACGATGTTCCGAGCGCATATCAGTGCACTGTTGTGTCATAATAAATGGGTTTGTCTGAGATTGAGCGTTAATATGCGCTTTATTTTGAAAACGTATTTTATTTCAGCACCAAAAATGTCTAATATCTGTTTTAAAAGCAGAATATTTCATAGTTTATTATAAAACAATAAGCGGTTGAGCTGCGACATGAAGGTGAAAATCGCTGAAATGTGCAAAACAAGGGGCCGTTCACACCGAACACGTCGTGCGTCCGTCCCGTCCGTGTTTTTCTTTGTAAACATCCGCTAGACAGACGTATTTTACCGTTACTGAACGTCTCGCGTTGTTTAGACAGCTAAAGACACCTGCGTTCTGTGATACGTCAGGTCTTTTTTTCTTCTTTTTTTAGCACAAGAACGCGTTTGATCTGAACGACGCCTTATTGTTTGATATGCGAACGTTTTGGGTTACAATCGTTTATTTTAATGCTGGATATCTAATCGAAGCGATGCAGTCGTTTTTGTGTGTGAGGGCACTTTAAGGATCTAATGCTGTCAGAGAAATTATGCCCTCTGAAGTGCCAATGAGGACCAGCTGCCAGCATCTGCTGACCCACTTCTCCAAATCAGAACCAAATGGGCACATCAGTGCTTGCAATTTAATTCAAGCCATGCAAAATGTATAGCTTCGTGAAAATGAAGCTGAATAGCCCTAAAAAAGAAAAAGAAAAAAAAAAGCCAGTTTGCTGGTCTTATCTGGTTTACTCTGTTCTCCAAGCATGGCCAAAAACCAAAACAATAACCAAAGCATCTTAAGCTGGTTTAAGGTGAGGGGGTTTTTTTTAGCAAGAAGAATAAAAACATCCAGATGCAGGGATTTCTAGAGAGCCTGCATGGATCTGGTTTGTCGTGAACTTTGTGCTCCATGAGGAAGTTCTCAAAATGTCCGGTTCTGCATTTATCAAAGGCAGCATCCCGCATCTCTCCCATCAACAGAGCGGTTTTTGTATTGCGATGCAAATAGGCTTACATTCAAAGGAGTTGAGCGGAGACCCCCTCCCTCCCTCCCTCCGCCCCTCCTTAAGACACAGCATGGCATCTGTGTTAGGGCTCTTTCAGAGAAGGAAGTAAAACGGGTGAGATCCTGCTTTGTTCAGAGCCAGTGAGTCAGGCTCCTCTAAAGCACAGCTAAAGGTCTTTGAGTACTTGGCCTCTCTCCACGCAGAGGCTGTGGAGGAGAGGGGAGGGGATTCGGGGGACCCCACCGACCGCCGTTTCTCCTTGCACAAAAGTCCACCCTGAGGAGCCCTTCACATGAGTGCATGAAGAATGGAGCCGTGCCGCGGGCTGCGGAGTGAAAGAGGCCTGTTTTAAAGGAGGCAGGAAAAGATTGAAAGGGAGAAGTGGTGTGTGCTTTTTTCTGGAAGAAAAGAGGGAAAATATAGAGACCCTTTTATGGAGTCAAACACAGCGGGATGCTAGAATGGATCAGGACACTATGTACACAGAGGTTTTAATTCAAATGTACTCAGTCTGAAGGCAAAAACATACAAATATTATCTATAATGATCGTATTTGATCTCTTTCACAGGGTTGAGATGCTCTTGTCCTTGAGTAGACATTTTTGCATATTTAATTGTTGTTTGGAAGAATGCTCTGCTGGAAAAAACTGCTTAAAGGAATATTCCTGGTTCTTTATAAATTAAGCTTAATCTACATCATTTGCAGCATAAAATTGGTTACCACAACAATGTATTCCTTTTCTTTAAAAATGGCAAAAATCTGGATTACAGTGAGACACTGGTAATGGAAGTGAACAAGTATCAATGGAAGTCAATTCATATCAAAATTATAGCCACAAGACATAAACAATATGCCTGTTAATGTGATTTTAGATTGATAAAATCGCTTAATAACCTTTGCTGTGTAAAGTTATACCCAATTTTACGACTTCGTTGAGATGACGTAACCCAGTAATCCTGGTAAATGGCGTTTTACAGCTCAAATTTAACAGAACAATTAAAGTAATAGTAAGTGCTTTTATAAATTGATAAGATTCACATTTCTGGCTTTAAACCCTCCAAATATTGGCCCATTGACTTCCATTGTATGTGCCTCACTGTAACCTCAATGTTTGCAATTTAAAAACAAAATGGCGAGTTGAAATATATTTTTGTGCAAATCAACAAAATGTCACTAATGCTGTCGATTGAGCTTAATTTATATTGAACCCGGATTATTCCTTTAAACCAGCCTAAGCTGGTTTGCCGTTGTCCCAGCCTTTGTTGGTCTGGTTTGTTGGTTTTAGAGGGGTGCTGAGTACACGAGAGCTTTAATCAACAAGACCACCAAGCCATCTTAATATTTGGGATGTTCTTTTTCAGTATGGTGGCCTTAGGAGTCAAAATTAAAACCAAGATGTGAAAATTATTCCAACTAGGTTGTAAGCAAATAGTTAAGATTGGGCAGGACTAAAGTTCAAGAATCATTAGTTGAAAAACTGATTGAACACTAATCTGATTTATTTATTTTATTTGTCAATGGTGGTTTTGGCCTTGTAGTCACAGATAGGAGTGGTGGTGGTGTAGTGGTCTAAAGCACATAACTGGTAATCTGGTAATCAGAAGGTTGCTAGTTCAATCCACACAGCCACCACCATTGTGTCCTTGAGCAAGGCACTTAACTCCAGGTTGCTCCGGGGGGATTGTCCCTGTAATAACTGCACTTTAAGTCTTTTTTGAATAAAAGCGTCTGCCAAATGCATAAATGTAAATATATAATAAATATAGATAGTTAGACCAACAGGGTCCTTATTTATATCACTGCCAGACACAAAGAGAAGTTTCAGAAACAGTGACTATGCTGGGCAATTGGTTAGAAGTTGTTTCACAACTGGACCGCCTACTCTTTTGAGAATAAACAACCACAATTTCAGCCTAAGTAACCCCTATTTTAATCACAATCTGACTACATTTCTGATCAGTTGTTGGAAATGATATGGAGTGTGTACAGTTTTAAATGTTTACTTTCTAGGATCATATTAAAATGTGTATAATGTCTTTTCTGCATTATTATGTGTATAATGTCTTGTCCTTATTCGAATCTTGATTAATAAAAGCTTTGTTTGCCATTTCTAGAATGCGGAATACATTCTCAATAGCGATTGTGCTTCTGGTGGTTTTGACGTTCACTGTTGAAGCCAGCATGAAGAAAAAAGGTTACCCCTTTTTTTTCTTAAAATGATATGATAATGCAAACTACACTCCTTGTATGATAGCATCAATAATCTTTTTCTATTTTGTGACAGAAAAGGGTAAAGAGCCCAAAGCAGAGGTGGAGTGCAGTGAATGGCAATATGGAAAATGCGTACCCAACAGCGGCGACTGTGGCACCGGGATTCGGGAGGGGACCTGCAATGAACAAACAAAGAAAACCAAGTGCAAAGTCCCATGTAACTGGAAGAAGGACTTTGGTGGTAAGTAGAGATAGACCAATATCAGTTTGACTGATTATTTTACACTTTTCTACATAATTGATTATCGGTACCACCATTTGGTGAGTCACTTAAGAATAGCATCCATACAACAGCATTACATCACTGTATGTTCAACAGTTCAGACATAAAATAACTCAATAAGTACACCAATCTGCTGTTAACTACCAAAAATTAGCTTAATAAAACAAATGACAATGCAAGAAAACAATGTTTACATGAGACTTGAAATTGTCCGTTTTTTTTCTGTGCTTTTGACGTCAAAATGTAAACAGGCACAACACTTTTGCACGTTGGATAAGCATGACATATGTGTTGCTTATTTGCTGCGTTTTCACTTACAACTTAGTGAAAAATAAACTGAACATAAAATATCACATACCATTTACTTAGAGGTGGTGATTATCTTTCAAACGAGTCAACACACAAGGAAATAGGATGCATAGATTATTTGATAATCCACACAAAGCTCAGTGTACACAGCATCTGGCTATCTGGCATCTTGCAATCTGGCTGAAAACACATGAGCTTTCCTGGATCAGTTGACGACATCGGAAATAATGTAGTGTCATGGAATGCTAAACCAATCGGATTGGGTTCAGATTTGGGCAGTGAGACATGTGATTGGTGACGGTTACATATGGCCACCTGGTGATGGCACCAAGAATATGACTCAATGATCACTTAAATGGCACAGAATGAAAATCATTCTGTGAAATCTCATTACAAAAATCATGTCTGTGTGCTATTCAATCCTTTATTCATTGTTGTGCTTGGATGTGCAATTAGTTCTTATGTACAGTTATTATGTTTTATTTGTTTGGAGAGGCTTTTGGACACTAGGACAAATTATTTTTGGAATGCTATAACTTTTGGTTGCTTTGTTGAATAAAAATTTTACTCAGATCCAGTTATCATGATGGGGAGCCAAAAAAAAATATTTTTTTCTTAGTCTGAGAGTCTCAGAATTTATCAATCTATATCATTAAAAAACTGAAATGTTTTCTTTACAATGATACCAAAAACGTGACCTTCCTTGTTTTGTTTTTTTGGTTAAATTATAAGCCTTTAATTTTGGGTATGCCACTGAAACAGCAAACCTTTAAAAACACCCTCAGAGCTAAAATTGTTAATACACATTTATAGGTCATTTATTCTAGTTTACCATTTGTTCTCTTCGCAGCAGACTGCAAGTACAAGTTTGGCCGCTGGGCTGAATGTGATATGACTACAGGAACCAGAAGCCGATCTGGAACACTGAAGAAGGCACTGTTCAATGCTGAATGCCAGACCGCTATTAAAGTGTCCAAACCTTGTACCCAAAAGACCCCCAAACCCAAGGGAGGGGAGAAGAAGAAAGGAAAAGGAAAGGAAAACTAACATAAAGACCCACCCACCTCCAATCTCCCCCATTGCTTACTCAGTGGTACATTCCTACGTGACACTCCCAAATCCTCAAAAAGTTGAATGCTGAAATGAAAAAAACTGTAGCCCTTCCTATTGTTTTTCTTTCTTTCTTTTGTAATTAGTAAATGTATGGGTGTCTATGCTGTTGTAATTTGGTCTTTGTAGAGAATTTTTAATTGTAATTTACTTTGCATGTATAAAGTAGGCCACAGCAAATTTTTAATCTAACCAAATTGTCTTTACTAAAGCGAAAAACTGGTGAGAACTGAAACGTGATGCTAGTTTTGCCCTTAAAAGGATATATTTGTAAATTACAGCAATTCTGTTTTTTTAAACGAAGATGATTTCTGTACTTTATAACAAGTAAACTGAATGTTTAAACAAACACAGCTCCTGAAAGTAACGGCCTATATAAAGTATCTGTTTATAAATGTTTATGTTTTTAGATTTGCTATGGATGTACAATCAAATTGAAAACACTAACTGATTACTTCAACAGGTTGTGAATAAATGAAAAAAGGTGTATTTTCAATCACATCTTCTAGTGCCTTTTTAAAAACCAACACAGTTTTTAACTTTGCAAACAGTAATAATCTTACCAAATAAAAAAAAAAAGACAATATTTCAAACACTCCCCAAAAAAATAAAAAAATAAAAAATAAATAAATATATATATATACACACACACACACACTGTACACACCCTCACCAGCCACTTTATTAGGTACACCTGTACATCTACTTATTCATGCAATTATCTAAGCAGCCAATCATGTGGCTGCTGTGTAATGTATAAAATCATCCAGATCAGGAGCATCAGTTAATGTTCACATCAACCATCAGAATGGGGAAATAAACATGATCTCAGTGATTTAGACCGTGGCATGATTGTTGGTGCCAGAAGGGCACATATATAGCTTATTTTGGTCGGTGAGTGTATGTATATACAGTATATATATATATATATATATATATATATATATATATATATATATATATATATACACACACACACACTCACCGACCAAAATAAGCTATATATGTGACCATGGGCAAGACACTGAACCCAGGTGTGAGTGTGTGTATGTAAATGTGTGAATGAGTCACAGTGTAAAGCTCTTTGAAAACCACTAAGGTTAAAAAAAAAGCTTATAAGTGCAGACAAATATTATATATATATATATATATATATATATATATATATATATATAAAAAGTATTATTATTATCATTTTGTTAAATTAAATTATTGCTACCAATTCAATTTTATTGAAATTTGTTTGAAATTAAAATGCGTAAATCTAAATAATAGGCAAAAATGCGTATACAGTCGTACATGCAAAAATGTGTCACAGGGCCGTTTCTAGGCATGGGCGAATTAGGCAGTCACCTTGGGCGCCACCTGTTTGGGGGGGGGGGGGGAGGGCAAAGGGGAGACCGCCGGCAAGCACCCCCTCACCTCCAATGGGGGCACCAACAAGATCTTAACTGGCTCGCCAGAATGGTCCGAAACAGCCCGGATTTGTCACGTGCTATATCAGCTACATGAAGAACAGCAAATACCTCAACCAAAATGTTTTCTCCCTTCAGATTTAAAACATTTAGCAAATCGTATTTTTCCCTAAATTGATGATTTACATTAGGATAAATGTAAGAACGATAAAATGCTTTATTTTAAATATATTTTTAACTTCTGAATAATTTTTTTTCTTGTTTATTGCACAAACAGAAATAGTCATAAGAACGTAAAAATTACTTTGATATGTCATATACAGTAGTTTCAACAAATTTGCCCAATCCATGATAATCATCACACACCCAAACCAAAAATGTATTCTGTTTGTGTTTCATGAATGAGGCCCAAAGAGTTTTTCCTATTTATTGTGCAAAAAGAAATAGTCTTACAAACTTGACTTTACGGTAACTAAGTTGAACAGTCGTTTATTGGCACATGCAATTTCAGCGACAATTCAAACATAAAAAACCTCAACCAGCACATTCTTTCCCTTTTGGCTCTAGTCAATCACTTTCACAGTCACAAAACATTTTAGCAAACCAGTTCTTGATTGATTTGTTGTAAGTTGTCATTAAGAGACTGAAGATACTATTCATTTTAACCCCAGATTTTTAAACTGGCACATCAACAGTCGTTTAAATGTTCTTTTGAAGGTGGCATTACAGAGAGCATAGCATACCGGATTAATCATACTGTTGATGTAGCACAGAAAATAGCCCACTATCCACAGAATTTCTGGGACACACCAGCGGCAGAAGGTACCAATCAGAACCATGACGTGATGGGGCGTCCAGGTGAAGATGAAGGCCAGAAGAACGGCAAGGATGGTCTTAGTCACCTTCCTCTCTCTCAAAGCCTTCCGTCTGGCCAACTTTGAAACATCTCGGAGAACCTTGGATGCGGAGCGTTGAGCCTGGCGACTAGTGTGGTTCTCCGTACACTTGGTTAAGGTCTTCGGTCTTGATGTTTCCCCATCTAACCTTTGGTCTTCCAAAGATGCATCAGGGCTCAAATCTATAGAGTTGTCCATTCTGGTCTTTATGGAAGGTAGGCCGCAGATACGCTCCTTTCTGACTGATGTCTCATCCAGTTTAACATCAGTCACTACGTCAGGGTTGGTTTCATTACATAGTCCTTCACTTGTCTTGGAAGGTTCAAGCAGGTTTGTGAATTCAAGTTTCAACTTACAAACCCGTCTCTGATTGGCCAAGGATATCCGAGTGTACAGTACCATCATTATTACAACAGGAATGTAGAAAGCAGGGATGGTGGTTGCAAGGGTTACAGCAGGGTTGGCGAGGAGTAGGATGTAACATTGGCCCTCTGGGACCTTGTGTCCGTCCTGTCCAACCTGCCAAAGCAGGATCGCTGGAGCCCAAAGAAGCAGAGATAGCAACCAGGCTGTGGCTATCATTGCACCTGCCCACCTTGCAGTACGCCTGGCTGGGTACCTTAGAGGCCGGGTCACGCAGAAGTAGCGGTCGAAACAGATCACTAGGAGGTTCATCACAGAGGCGTTGCTGACCACATAATCCACAACCAACCACAGGTTGCACATCCATGGACCAAATGGCCAGTATCCTTTAACAACATACACAGTGTAGAGATTCATGGAGAACACGCCAACGATTAGGTCAGAACAAGCCAGACTAAAGAGGAAATAGTTGTTGATGGTTCTAAGATTGCGGTTGACTTTGATTGATAGCAGAACCAGCAGGTTACCCAGGACAGTTAGCAGGCTAAAGCAGCCAGTTATAAGTACAATGACGATAATGCCTACTGTTCCATATGCCCGATGTGGTCTTTCAGACACAAAGAACGATTCTTCGGTCAGGGTGCTTTCTATGCTGTTGTTGAGCATGCTGGAGAAACTCGCTAAGGAACCTGCAACAACATAAAGGAAGCGTTCTGTACCAATTCGTAATTTGTGATACTTCAAAAGCAGCATATTTAAGTAGACATTTGAACAAAATAACTTTGATTAAATGGTAACACTTTCCATTAAAAGTCCATTAAAGGAATATTGCGGGTTTAGTACAAGTTAAGCTGAATTGACTGCATTTGTGTCAATGTTGATTACCACAAAAAGTCATTCTGACCCGTCCATCTTTTACCTAAAATAAAAAAAAAGAAAATGATGCACTTACAATGGAAGTGAATGGGGACAAATTTTGGAGATGAATCTTATAATTTTATAAAAGCACTTACATTAATTCTTCTGCAAAGTTGTTAATGTTTTTATGGTCACTTTAGGGTTATGATGTTACGTTGTCATGGCAATGAAGTTGTAAATTGGATATAACTTTACACAGAAAATGTTAGTAAGTGATTTTTATCACACTTAATCAAGTTAACATGCATATAGACTTGCTCCATTCACTTCCATTGTAACTGCCTCACTGTAACCCAGATTTTTGCTTTTTTAAAGAAATTATTTTTTTTTTTGGTAATCTACGTTATGCCACAAATGCTGTACATTAAGTTTAACTTGTAATTAACCCAGAATATTCATTTCAGGTTACCTTGTTAAGGGATTAAAAAGGGGTTCATTTATGACATATAAATTGTTTACAAATGCATTATAATTCATAATTAAGTGGTTATAACAATGTGCATAAAGAGAGTGACATTTATACCTTTTTATGCCATTATACCTAACTTTATAATTGCTTAATAACACCTATTCAACATTAGTAACCAATGAAAATGCACCTTAATGTAAAGTGGACACCTGTGAAGCATTTTTAGAGGAGATGCCAATATTAGAACATGTATATTAAAGTTAAGGCTTTATTATATGATATAAGTTGTGACCTGAAGTGTTTTTGCAGAGGACTTTGGGTACATGGGACTATAAACCATTTTGAAATTAACGTTAGAAGGGAGTCAATATAATTAATATAAACACAAATCAGACTTTTGTTAGATAATATTATCGCTCATTTTAATAGTCTATAATAGTCTATTTTGCTACATTGAAAAAGAAATCATGAAAAAGGCCATTTTATGTTTTGTATTAATATATTAAGTATGAATAAGTGTATTAATTAAACATTTATAACATGCACGTTAATATGCTCACTATTTGGCATACCTTTTTAAACATGTTGCTATAACTGCATATAAATGATCAATAATGTGTTTGTAAATGACTGAGTTATTCATGAACCCCTTTATAAAATCCTAACAAAGGGAACGTTAATGTAGTTTTACTGTTTAGATAAACTATAAGAGCTTGGACCAAAAATAAATAAATAAAGGTACAGTTAAACCCAAAATGAACATTCTGTCATCATTTACTCCAAACCCATATGACTTTAGTTTGTGGAACACACATGCAGATTTTACCAGAATAAAAGCCTAGGTCACCATTCACATTCTATGTAAGATGCAATAAAAGTAAACAGTGGCTGAGACTAACATACAGAACTACATTCCCTTTAGTGCCACATGACAGAAAGCAAGTCAGACTGTTTTGGGGGGAAAATGAGGGTGAAAAATGTATCTACGAGGTATCCCTTTAACATATAGGTTAAATCAAACAAACCAGAAAACTTACCATTGAAGACGAGCCATTCAACGCATCTCGAGTAAACGCCACATCCAGCCCCCTTCATGATCTTATGCTCTGTTTGAATAAAAGAACCGCTGGGAGGATTTTTTAGTCCCTCAATAAACCACCTATTCTCATCTTGACCTTTTATCATCCAACGTTTCACTGCAGGAAGATTTTGAGGAAGATGGTAAAATGTGGAAGGATTGTATTACTGCTAAATTCATCATGTTCACGCTGGCTCTAAAAAGCATATAATGCAGTTCCTGTCATCTACAGAGGAAAGCAGCAGTTACCTAATGAATGGAATCTAATTACCTGACTTGAGCAACAGCAGTGTGGTGTTCAATGGATTATGTCTAAAATGTATTTTTCTTTTTGACACACTAAAAATATCACAGCTGAAAATATAATAACCATCTTAAAGACAAATGCTTTTGTGAAGCATCTTATGTGCCTAAGACTTTTGCACAGCACTGTATATAAATACAAGCTACAAGAAACCACCCTACAATCCGAAAGAAATTAGAAAAAGTGAACGATGGCCAGAACTTTGAAGCCCCCATAACTGCATCATAAAAGTAAACCATATGTCTCCAGTGGTAACATCCATATCTTCAGAAGAGATATGATAGGTGAGAAACAGATCAATATTAATAAGTCCTTTTTTACTATAAATTATCCTCCCTGCACAGTAGGTGGCGTTGTGCACAAAGAAAGTGAATCAACAAAAACAAAATTAGAACAATGTGAAAGAGAAACTGAAGATTTATGGTAAAAAAATAACTAAAATATTGCTCTGTTTTTCCATCCACACCTAACATATCGCTTCTGAAGATATGGATTTAATCACTGGAGTCATATAGATTACTTTTATGCTGCCTATATGTGCTTTTTGGAGTTTCAAAGTTCTTGTCATCATTCACTAGCATTGTATAAACCCACAGAGCTCAGAATTTGTTCTAAAAAATCTTTGTGTTCAGCAGAAGAAAGTCAGTCATACACATCTGGGATGCCATGAGGGCGAGTAAATGAGAGATTTGTTGTTTTGGGGAAATATTCCTTTAATTCGCATGAAAATAAAAGCAATGCATAAAATAAAATAGGCTTAATTTTCTAATTCTATAAATAAATGATCTCCTAGTGATTTTGGGGAGAAATATGACTGTTCTTGACAGGATTTGCGAGATACTTCGGGTGTTTCTCAATGTGCGTTCTTATCTGTTCTTAGAACTGAGAATTGCCCTTCGCCCCCCCCCCGCATGCCACCACAGTACAATACGCTTGACACAAATTTCGTCAACTGCATATATTTGACAGTATATTTTGAAAGGTTGTGCGCTGGAGACATAACGGCATGCAGATAAACAAAGAATACCCTAGCCTTTAAATTGTAGCTATATTTGTAATGAATCAAAATAAATATCAAGAACAACTAAAATAATTTCCATATTCCCATTTTATTAAAACTCTTATAATTGTCATTACCACAGGATCTTTAGTGTCCCACAAAAATAGTCTTTTACGACACCAAATCCTCATTTTCACTAAATAAAGAACTAACTACACATTTATGGTAAATCAAAACAAGACATCCCCTTCGTCTAGGCAGAAGAGGAAGCTGAATTCTGGTCTTTTCACGAGTTCAGTTACAGTACCGATCCAGCAGTGAGAGCACTTACATGACCACACAGCCAACATGAACACATTTACAATTCTTAAAATGTCACTTTCATCAGCTATTCTTGCTTCTTAACCTCCTCAAACCTAATTATTTTTCAGGTGAACTAAAACTCTATAACAAAACCTGCTTGTACAGTCTATATTAAAATAAGGTACGCATATATCCAGAAATAAGTAAGATCAGAGCAAGATGTATATTTAAATGATGGTTAGAGGTCATCTCTTAAGTTGGGCCAGTTTTGACAATGACAGTTGTCAAATGTTTTTATCATGTTGTCAATTAGGGTATCTTAAGCAAAAGGTCATTCTCTCCAACCAAGATGCATTTTTATTAAATCATGATTGCATTTATCATTCACACAATTCAAAATAAATAGCAAAATGAAAAGCACCAAGAAATCGACTATACTTTCACCAATATACCAATCAGTAACTAAAAACACTCAACATTCAAAAGGCTTATAAAGTAGCTGAAATAAAACTTTGAGTGTTCAGAAGAATCAGTATTCTGGTTCTGGATAGCATAACAACTGCTTTTGTGGTTCAGTTAGGAGAAGATTCCTTCAAGGCACTGAACGCATGGAAAAAACACCAAAAGGTCTGTGGTTTCCGAGAGGTTCCTCAGCTGCCAATGCTTAGAAGACCATAACTGAATCAATTTTATATCAAAAACCCTTCAAAAGGGTTACAGATTAACCATTCTTAAGGGGACTACTTTTTTTTTCCCAAGTTACAAATTCAAGCCAAGCAGCTAAAATAACAGTAATTTTACAAGACATCTAATAAAACGTAATCTCAGACACAAACAAAAGCTGAGGGGATATTTTTTTTTATAAATGCTTGTTAACGTAAGGCCTGTTAATGCTTGTTTGTACATACACAACGACAACTCATCGTTAGAGTTGACCAGTCACACTCATGAGAATCTAAACACGCACAATAGAGCTCAAAAGGCAAATATGTCTTGACAAAAATGAACCCCACCCCAAAATACACAGATCAGCACAACATTAAAACCAGCCGTCTAATATTTTGTAGGTCCCCCTCGTGCTGTCAAAACAGCGCCAACCCACATCTCAGAACAGCATTCTGAGATTATATTCTTATCACCACAGTTGTACAGAGTGGTTATCTGAGTTACCGTAGACTTTGTCAGTTCGATCCAGTCTGGCCATTCTCTGTTGACCTCTCTCATCAACAAGGTGTTTCCATCCACAGAACTGCCGCTCACTGGATGACCCATCTGGCACCAACAATCATGCCATGTTCCAAATCACTGAGATCACATTTTTCCCCATTCTGATGGTTGATGTGAACATGAACTGAAGCTCCTGACCCATATTTGCTTTATTTTATGCATTGCACTGCTGCCACATGATGGCTGATTAGATAATCGCATGGATGATTGTTGGTGCCAGATGGGCTGGTATGAGTATTCCTGTAACTGCTGATCTCCTGGGATTTTCACATCAGTTACACAACAGCCTCTAGAATTTACTCCAAATGGTGGCAAAAACAAAAAAACATCCTGTGAGCGACAGTTCTGTGGATGGAAATGCCTTGTTGATGAGAGAGGTCAACAGAGAATGGCCAGACTGGTTCGAACTGACAAAGTCTACAATAACTCAGATAACCACTCTGTACAATTGTGGTGAGAAGAATGCTATTCTGAGATGCAGGTTGGGCTGTTTTGGCAGCACGAGGGGGACCTACACAATATTAGGCAGGTGGTTTTAATATTGTGGCTGATCGGTATATGTATTAAGGTTTCAAGTTTTTTTCTTAAGTTACTGTCTATACATTTACAATGCTACATTTATTTATAATAAAACATTGTAGGTTCAGTGGCAGACACATAGACATAAACATGCACACATACACGCATACAGACAGTGTGCCAGTGTGCGTTTCAGACATATGCGGTATGCACATGTTGCCGTCTCTATCCTAAGTGTCCAGTGCCTGAAGAAATATTCTATTATGGGTTATTCAAGTGTCATTATCTGACATAAACCAGATCTATGATAGATATGTGTCTGGTTTATTATCGGTAACATCGTTATTGGTGCAGTTTGAATAGAGAAGAGAGTACTATAGTGCAATCACTTGCCATTTGTCTCTTGCACAATGGCTTGCCATGATTGATGGAACTGAATGCAACCATCAGCCAATTAGCTCGGAAGGTTTTTTTGATGAGGTCAACAACAAAAACAACATACTAATAAAAGACGAATTGAAAATCATCAGCAAAATTGTTGAGTTAAACGTAAATAATTCTGTCACACTAATTTTGATGGTCTTAAGTTTGGGTTTTGAACCGTAAAGATGGTAAAATTGCAAAATGAAATTGCACCGATTGCAAAAACAACCTGGGAACTGACACGCATACACACAAGTTAATGGTCACAAAGGTATAAAAGCTCAAATTAAAAACAGCTCAGCATACCAAAATTCCACTTATGATGCATGTGCTTTCTGCAGCCTACATGCTAATTAGTATAAGCTCCGCCCTTCATATAAAAGCTGTAGAATTGGACACACATTCATATATGAGAGATATGAACTACTGTGAAGCTTCTTTAACCCAATGGACAAGTAGAGACGACATGCTTCCAAAACTGTATTTTTCAAACCACAGATAAATAAATTCAAATAAAACCATCATAAAATTCTCAGTTTGGAAGTTTAAGGGGGAACACGCACGCACGCACGCACGCACGCACACACACACACACACACACACGCACACACACACACACACACACACACACACACACACACACGCGTCAGAGAACTTTTCTAGACATTGATCAACCGCATAACTCAAGCACTGGAAGTCACATTATCGAAAACAAAAAAAAACAATCACATTGAGCGTAATCTCTGATCTGGTTAAGAAAACCATTACATGATGTTAAGAGAGTTGCAAAGAGTTAGTGTTAACCTGTGAAGAGTCTGTAATGCTAAACCATGTTTATCAAACCAAAATGTCCAGAAGAAAACATTAGATTCCATGAGCTCTAGTTCACACAAGGGAATCAGTAGGGACACGCCCACAGCCTCAACTGGCACTTTGATTGGCTGTTTATGTTTCTGGAGCTCAAAAGGGTGGTTTAACTGCGACTGTGTAATGCCGTAACACAGTACGGGAAAAATTCAAGTATGACGCCGTTTCTCATGTGGAATGATGAAATGTCCGACTCAACCTTATAAGGAAGAAAAATTACAACTTAAGTGCAAGTGCAATAATGATGCTTCCTCAAAGCAGGAGTCTAGTTGTTTTTGACAGAAAGGATAAGGCATGAAAAACTTGGCACTCATTCTTTCCCAAATAAGGCCAAGGTGGGAGGAGTCAGAACAGAGGCAGAGTTCAGTGGCTCTGCCTCAGAAGTTCAGTTCCGTCACTGTAACAAAGCATCCACTGCAAATACGCCACGAAATGCCCCTGCACCATGCAGACAAGTTTTTTACCTGCAAGACATTTGTCTCTACGATAAACAGATGGACGACTATCTGCCATACAGGTCGTCGGGGTAATCTCTGCCTCTGCTATCACTGTAGTTATGTTCATTGTTGTTGTTGTTGCTATGGTTAGACATGCTCAAACTGCTAGGGGATGGGTGATGTCCATGGTCATCATTTTCAAGATCCCCAAATAAGTCTGCCTCAACCATAGCCGACGCCCCTGTGACTTCAGAATGAGCCGTAAACTGTGACGGATGTAGGAGACCGCTAGAACCCGACCGACCTGGAGCTTCCAATGAGTCTACCAAGGGCTCAGTGTGAAAAAGGGAGGCAGTTGAGCTACCGAGACCAGAAGGTGTTTGCGTGGTCGGGTTTCCAGCCTGAGTTGTCCTCACTGAGGTTTGGGAGCCACGGTGAATCCGATGGCTAACCACAATATTGTTCCCAAAGCCACCCATAGAGGCCATAGTAGTGCTGCGTTCCCGTTGGACCACGGCCGTCATTCCACCCTCTGCCATTAGGCGGCGGATCCGAGACAGCGCGTCCTCTCCTGGGCCGGGCTCGGCTGTTGACTCCCCTATAAGTAACCAGGAAGGAGGACAGTGAGATTCTCAGATAGGATAACAGCATAGGAAACAGGAGTTATAAATGTGTTGATATTTAAGAAATGGAAATTTCAAATTACGCAAATGTGAACCTAGAGCATATTGAAAGCGAATGCAAGGAACCGTATGGGGCCATTCACACAGAACGCACTTTTGCATCTGTTTGCACTATTAGTACTTTATGCAAGCAACTGTAATGGGCCGTTCATATAAAATGCATCACTTTGAGTGTTTGAACATGTTATGCATCCATTTGTGGTATTAACAAGAAACTAAAAGGGATAATTTAACCTCCCGAACACATTGAGAGGTCTAGACATCATCTGCAGCCTGAAACTGAACTTTTTATAGGAAGTTTGGATTGAATAAACTACAGGATGTTCCCTTGCTCCCTATTTAGTGAATGGCATAATCTTCAGTGTGCTGTCTGTCTGCACTGGTCTCGGAACAGTTCAAAATGCACCTTACCTTATCCTAACTCCATATAAAGCCTCTGAAAGCAAACATTTTCAGCTTTTGGATGAACACATTGATTCTCAATGCGAATATGTTGTGCTAAGTATTGGATTTCTAAGAAAAAAAGGTGCTACAGTACATACTGGTGTACACAATGTTTACCAGCATGGGGTTTCGTGCTAAATCACTCAAACTTTTAAAATTGCAAATCGGATGAAACTAGAAACACTAATCTTTTGACTCAAACAGGTTTCAATGTAAAAACTTAATTAGGTTTCATACCAGATGTAGTTTTGTTGGCGTTTCTCCCAAAGACAAACTCTGCTGTGGTCAGCGCCATGTTGTGTCATAACTCTGTGCGTTGAAAGTTTAATCATTTACTTGCAGCACAGAGTCTCCTGAACTGAGATCAGTCTATATAAATTAATTAAAATTATGCGTTGCACATAGCGAAGCCAAAATACAACATCCACACCGTGTGTACGGGGAGTCGCACAAGGTTAAACAGAACATGTTTTTTGCATCTGTTTGTGCTATTAAAAGTTTACGAAACAAATTGTAAAGGGCCATTCACGCAGAACATGCTTTTGTGCCAATTCGTGCTATTAATACATTTTATATATATAAACACATGCTAGACAGGACTCTTTGAATGTTGCGCCGCATCATGCCGTTCATTCAGCCTCTTACACAAGAAAGAATTTTTTTTACATTGTGTTGTTATAAGTTAAAATAACTTTTAGAGACAAAATTTCCTCTCCTGGGAAAAGAAACAGGATTCATAAACGTGTTGAAATTTGAGAAATAGCAACTTGGCATTATGCAAATATAAATCTAGAGCACACTGAAAGTGAACGCCAGCAACCATAAGAGGTCATTCGCACAGAACAAGTTTGTGTGTCTTTTTTGGGCTATAGTTGTTTTTCTATGATAAGACGTACGTCTCTGAACATTGCGCAACGTCTTGAGTTCTTTCTGGCCACTTTTTAAATGCTGCGTCAAGTCAAGTTAAGAAATTTGAAAAAAGTGTCTCAAGACACCTACATTCTGCTTTATACTTTGCAATGCATCTAGCTTTATTAATGCAAAAACAAGTTCTGTCTGAACGGTTCCCTAAAAGACCTTTCTGCAATTTTTTTGCGAGCTGCACCAAGGCTGCTCAAAACACAGTGCAATTGATTACAGACAAAGTTGCCGCCCCTTCACTTTGAAGTATGTATGTACAGAATACAGTTAATTAAATCACAGTCTGTTTAGTTTTAGTAATCACACAAGGCCATATTGCGATTTTAATTTGATTAATTGTGCCCTACTTTTCAGTGATAGCGATAACAAACAATAACGCCTTAGCAAGTTAACTATTAACTCGGTGTGTGTGCTCAAAGGAGCCCATTACACAGAAAGAACTATGGTACAGATTCAATTAGACAGGCTAACATCAGGTAATAAAGCACTTGAGACAGTAATAACTGTCTAAAGCCCTCAGTAGGATGAAACACAGATCTAAGATAGGTTACTTCAATCAATTTCACTCCATTACCTGTCTCACATGAGAGAAACAGAGCAAGAAAGAGGGAGAGAGCAGTTACCGTGATATGTGTTGGGTAAGCTGGCACGGTTCAGTGATCCCTCTGAAACCGATGTCTGAACCAGTGTATGTGTCATCTCTGGGTGTGTCTGTCTTTCCGTGCTGGTGCTTGCTGTCTGAACCACTGAAAAAGTAACACATTTTACAGCTCAGAGTGAATACAATCAATATTAATTAACAGACTCAGTTACAAAAAGATGACGGGAGAGTTATAGATGAAAATGGTCATATTTCACCCCAAAATCAAAAGAAAGAATAAAGAAATTCTTTTTAACTTTAAGAAAAAATGAAATGCAAAAAATTATCGTAAAAATATAATTACATTTATAGTTAAATATATATATATAAATAAATTATACTTGATTATTTTTCCCTTTTGATTTGTGTGTGAATCTCGTGATAACATGTCCAGGTCAAATTTCACCCCTAGATCACTTTGGATAAAAGTACATTTTCCATTTATGCAAATGTAAGCATTTATATGTATGTTATGATTTTGGAAAGTGTGTGTCTTACTGCGTCTGGATGTGTGGGTCTGCTGGAAGGTGCTGGTTGTAGGAAGTTCTCTCTCCGTTTGCGTCTCCGCATTCTGCAGTCGCAACACTGGTGTCTGCGTCCCCTGTGAGGTCACAGTAGGAGCGGGCTGGCGCGGCTGCAAGCCAATAGCGTTCATGAGGCCCATGTCTCGGTCGAATCGCCAGCCAGACCTGCTCGTCCTATAAGAAATAAAAGCAGATTACAATAATTTTGGATGCTCGAATTATAATATAATTTGTTTGTTATGAAAAACGGTTATGAATCAAAAAAGTTCATTTCAGACCCTGGGCGTTCCATTCCACGAGTTCGGCTGCTACTGTTGACGGTGAACAAAGAATCCGAGCTCAGATCCAACTGACTGTCTCCATCACTACGGAAATCACTGTGAGCAAAAAACATTTAGACTTGACTGTATTGTTTATACATCCAAGGGAGTTATTTACCTAACAATTGCCTGAATAATCTTTGATCATGCTTTTTGAAGTCAGCATGAAACAACATTCTCAAACCAATATACTACCAAATCCATATTTATCCGGATACATTTAAAAACAGCGTTTTTTTTTATTTTCGAAACGCTCTTCGTCCATACTGCCATTTTCAAACGTTTCCCAAAAGTTACACTGAAATGTACAAAAACACTTAAAACCCCTTTACTGAGCGAAAAATCACTGTTCCATGTACGGTATGAAACGCAATTTTACTCGTGTTCTGTCGCCGGACAGTAATTCAGAGTATAATTTCCATTGCTTTTGAAGGAATGCAAAGTGAAGGTTGAAAAAAGTCATTTATCTTTAACAACGCGATTAAAGTGAAAAGCAGGCACAACAAAACCATTACAACATGGTCCGCCATCTTCATTGTTTTGAGTTAAATGGATCACATGACTGCATTGCATGACTAGAGACACGTATTCATTCCACACTACAATGCGAAGACAGCGTTTTCAAACCTATACACTTGGGAGAGAGTTTTCGCCAAAGCTCTGTTTTTGTTGTCAAAAACACCATCTCAGTGTAGACGGAAGGCCATAACGTAGAGAAAAAGATGCATTTTCAAAAGAAAATGTATAAGTGTGGACCTAGCCTTAGTAATAGGATGTGTTTATGAATTAAACAGAATATTCAATGAGAATAAAATTGAAGAGCAGTAATAGATTGGATCATGAAAAGCAGTAACAATATTGCGCTAAACCTGAACGTGAATTTGCAGTATATTGGGGAGGACTACTCCCCTCCTGATTCACAGCCGGCACCCACTTTTGACGTTAAACTTAAGACATTAATTGGTATATTGTAAAACCTTTACATTAACGTTAAAAGGCATTAAATTATTGCATTAACAATTGGCAAGATTTAAGAAAGGCTGCATTACCTTTTTAAGTAGCCTAGAACAGTGTCTACATAGCTTTTTATCTATTGCTTGGAATTAACCAATATCCCATGCTGCCTTGGTGACGTCATCCGAAAAGGAAATTCATTTCAGAGGCGGAACGTGTTTTTTACATTCTAATGAAAAACTGTGAAAACAGTCTTTTTTTCTTAGGCATAACATGCACTGATGATACATACACAATAAGACCAGGAACATGCATTAAAAAATAAATATGAAATTCCAAAGAAGCATCTGATTATTGCAACATATTGCATCTGTCCATGTGGGCTGTGATCTTATTATAAATCAATCAGTTTGGGGGTGAATTCCTCGAAAGCAATAAGCTTCTCTGCGTCTTTCCAATGGAACAGTTTCCTGCCACTAATGAAGATGGTGATCTAATTAAAGGGCGTGTCCACGCCTTCAGGTAACAAGGTAGTTTATCAGAAGACTTTATATACCCAACATATATGAAAAAAGGTCACTTATCTTTCATTAGGAACTCATTTGTCAGTTAAATTACGAAAGATGACCAAATGTCAAACTGATGAGTCAATTCCATGTTTAACTCATCGAGTCAATATTGACAAGCTTTGTCACACGTTTATGACAATAACTGGTTGTAAAAATGCGGCTTTTATCACGTTGTTAATCAGAGTTTGATTTTATCAGCAATTTCCATAGCTACTGTACTGCCACTAAAAAGGCAAATATCAGTAACTCAGGTTCTTTTTTTAGTAACTACACAAGTTTAATGTAAATCAGGTCTCTTAGATTTTCCTGATGCCAATATCAGTCAACCACTAATCTGCATGCTGTAAAACAGCATGGTGGGACGCAGGTCTGGTTTGGAAAGGAACAGCAGGGAAAGAACAATGCCATAGTTCTCCCTTCATTCATTTGTTTCTAATTATTATCTTGCATTCAGCGCTTTAAATGCACTAAATATGCATCTCATCTGTTGCGGCGCAGACCACAAAACCGATGCTAGCCATTTGGTACTCAATCATCTCAAACAGTAGCCCAGACATGCTAAACAGCACTGAACACGTTTACATGCACTTAATAAAACATATTATTTATTTTTGCAGTAAGCGGCATTCTGAAACGTCATCAACAAGACTTAACAAGAATGCCAATTTCCTTACGCCATTTAAGGGATTAAGAGAAAGCGTTTAACACACCCAGGTTTCTCCTGGAGAATGCAGCTTAAAGTGTAAATGGCAAATGGCAGCTGGATGGCAAAAACAGTGCTCCACCATATATTGATTTCTGAACTCTTCCTAAGTTAAAACATTAGTATTGTGTAGTTTAAAAATGAATATGAACTTGTTTTCTTTGCATTATTTGAGGTCAGAAAACAGCATCTTTTTTGTTATTTTGACCAGTTGTCATTTTCTGCAAATAAATGCTCTAAATGACAATATTTTTATTTGGAATTTGGGAGAAATGTTGTCAGTAGTTTATAGAATAAAACAAAAATTTTCATTTTACTCAAACACATACCTATAAATAGTAAATCCAGAGAAACTGATCATTTTTTGCAGAGCTGTATATCCATTTATACATATCAATGTAAAATATCAACTTATCATTACGTTTGGGTAAATGCACTCATACATAGGGGAATCCCAGAGTGTTACGTAAGCACGAAACCCCACTTGCAGCACAATTCCGCTGCAGGTCACGATAGAAAGTTAAGGTTACAAACCCAGCAACAACTCTGGAATATCTGGAAATAAAGCAAAGCAACTGGGAATAAAATAGCAAAGTCTTACTAAGATAACATGTTTGTAATTTACACAAGCTTTGTGGGCAAAATACGTTGCCATGGATAAAGCTGCTTACTGACCGATCCGCATATATACAGGAGCAAAGAGTACACAGCTTATACAGTGTGCATGCAAATGGGAATGCTACTTTCTCACAAATCGCGGCTTATCTGGTGTCCATGTAAACACGGTCATTGAGGATGAAAAGAGCAACATTATTAGCTACATGGACCTAACCACAGTAGCCAGCCATGGTCTTACCTGTGCTTATATGGCATTGCTCTGTAAATATACAGTAGAGCAAGTGCATTAAGGGCTTTGAAGTCTGGACTTCCAAGACTAATGGACAAATTATGGGCAAAGTTTTCCTCCAGCGTAATATATGTTCCGTTTGATATTTGGAAATGAACAGAATAAATATAATGGGCTCATATCAATAAACAGGCTCATCAATTTTTAAAAGTTGGCATCAATAACAAAATTAACGTCACTTAATACATGCCCTTATACTTGAAAACCAAGAACAAAACTATGCAAGATAACAGAAAATGTGACCCAGTCTACCTTAAATACAGGTTAAATATTTAAAGTATTAAATACAGGTTTTATACTATGTTGGTAGTTACATTAACTATGATTTTTCAAAATGTAAAATCTGAGTCCTGAATCAAAACCAGTTGAGAACCACTGATCTAACATTTCTGACCAGCGCTTAGACATACATGTATGCCACACAATCAGCTGGGTGTCTGCCATTTTAGCTTGGTGTGATACAAATTGGTCACTCACACTGGCCTGCAGATGACCAGGTCCCCTTTGTTGGTTCCGTAGGCCAACCCCATACCTGGCTCTGGAAGCCACCGAGCTGAGTTAATACTGACGTGTCTCCTCTGGTCTGGAGCCATGGGGTAGACCACATTAAACATCATCTGTTGGAAACCGAGAGAAAGTAAACAATCAAACACACGGAAAACAAAAATACAAATCTAAAAGCAGAGTCCTCTTTGGAATAAAATTTATGAAAGTAGAGCAAATAAAAAGGCAACACACTTAATAGGAAAACCACAATATTGTGCTCAGAATGGGCACTCTAAATGTCTCTAAAAGGGATAGCGTACTCAAAAATGAACATTTTAGCAAAGAAAGCAAATAAGACCCAGACTATCATTCTGTCTAGCATCTCCTTTGTGTTCCATGAAAAAAAGAAACCAATCTGGGGTTTGAAAAAATGAGGGTTAGTAAATGACAGAACTATCATTTTACATTAAGGGTTATGAGTAAACAAATCAATATTTCCATATTATTAAAAATATAATAAAAAGACAAATGTTTCATTTTCAGGCTCTTACTCTAATAGAGGTCTCTCCTCCGTGTGGCTGCTGCAGACGGAACACTTGCGCCACCATGTGGTCAGTGGTGGGATGAAGCAGAATGCGTCGAGAGGCCAGTCCCACCATCACATAACAGCCCATGGGGGAAAGACTGACTGAGATTGCGTTCGGGCCTGAAAAACAGACAAAAAGACAAATTTGAGACTTATTAAATTTGAATGGTGTCCAAATGTTCTGAATTACTGATTACAATGTCACTCTTTTCAAAACTGCAAACAAAAGTATCTGAAACTAAGGTATATAAACTGCAGTTTAACTCTGACCGAATCTCTTGGTGTACAGCATCTCTCCCAGGTTATGGGGCGCAAGGGAATAGACAGCCAGAACACCCTCATCAGCAAAACCCCGCTGGCTGCTGGGAATGAACACAGCCAACAGCTGCCCATCTGCTGAGATATCACAACTGGCATCGTTGTAGATCTTGCAGTGAGGAACCAGCACATTCACAGAGGCTGAAGCAGAAGAGAAGAAAACAAACATAATCTAGTGTTACTATGGCCATTTCAATATGGCAGTAAAATGACGACTGTCAATCAGTAAACCTTTGAATTCCCAAGATATCTTCCTGTCAAAAAAGCCATAGAGTTTTCAAGAGATTTCAAACTACCTATCCAGATAAAGTTAAGCAAACTATTATTATATGTGCAAATTATTGGGAAGAATGTACCATTGCTGATCTCTGGAAGGTCAAACTTGGTGAAATCCCACCACTGTAGCCTGTAGGTGGTGTTGGCAATGTTACTGGCAACGGCCGACTGACCATCACCTATAGACGCACCTGTAGGAAATTATTTTCTTTCCATAAGAGCAAGATCTGAACACTGCCAGTGTACTTTTAAAATTGTTCTTATATTAAATTTGTATTTCTACAGTTTCTGACAGTACAGACCCTTTAACAATAATGCAAACATAATTTGGCTAGTTAAGTCATGTAAAAACAGTTATTTTACATGAACTTCAGGGACTGGAAAAACCAAACAAACAATACATACAAAAAAACATCCCAATGTACCTGCTAAAACTCTGTTAATAGAGGAGTGAGTGGCCAGACCTGACTGACCCCTCTCATGGAAGAGTCCAGCATAAGGTAAATACTCTGGTAACAGGAACCTCCTAAAAAAATAAACCAAACAAAAATATATATGCATAACATTCATAAAGTGTTGGCAAAGAGTTTATAGAAATGCATGCATTCATTATTTTTTAAATCTTGTAGTGTCAAAAATTATTTAATGATCACACTGACCGTGGGACAAAGCGCCCTAGAGAGGGGGCTGACATTCGAGCGTTGCGTGGCATTCTGTGTCTTGTCCTGTCTCCTGGCTCCCTGTGATTGAGAGGAAAAAAGAAATGTTAAACACACAGTGTATGCCCAGAAAATCCCTAACAATGATAAATTGCTCATGTTGTTCTTGCATATGATTCTGGTTTATACTTTTTAGAAATTAACAAAAGCGGTAAATAAATACCCATTTAACAGAAAACACACTAGTAATATTACAAACATGTAATAGTAACAAACTACTATTAATTAAAAATTCTTCATTTGGTCATTTTAAATATAAATATTTTATGAATTCATTTTATTTATTTTTATAAAACACCACTTATTACAAGTACAACATTTCTCAATATGCATCTTTAACTACATATTTTCACAGTAACAATTCTTGTTTGATGTGCAATTGTAGTGTGATCACTTAAAATGCACTTCGCTTTCCAACAAAAGTGAATAACTGGGTCCGTAAACAGTAGTCCATATGACTCATGTGATGCTGTGTTCCAAGTTTTCTGGAGTCACACAACAGATTTATGAGGAACTGACTCATATTGCAAATGGGTCATTCTCAAAAAATGTTAGACTTTCCATCTCATAAAATATTGACATTTTCCATTCAGTTTTTGCATATAAAACACTGAGAGTAAACATTTATTCATAAAGGACAACTTGGCTGTTGTTCTTTCTTTTATTATTTAAATTTGTTTCACGAATGAGTTAACACTAATGAGGGTCAAATAGGTTACAACACAACATTTTGAGAGTTCAATGGGGTACAACACCAAAACATTTTGTGTAAAATTAAAATAAAAGGTAAAACTTTAGCAAGCTGGGAAAAATCACTATATGCATATTTAAGCAGCCTCTGAACTTTGACCTTAATGCCATAAAATCAGGGAACAAACATTCTTTTTAAATTATTAATAATAATTTTGTTTAGCTTTTTTGCACACTCAATGCACAGCATTGCACTAATGCTTTTATTAAAAATAAGTACAAAATAAATACAACATGTCATAGAAATGGTTTACCAGATGAAGGGGATTTTTTTTCAGGCAATTGACAATTTTAAAATATATTTTCTAAAACATTTGCAAGCCATTACATATCATTAAAAGGTTAGGTTATAGAATGATACCTTTTAATTTATTTGTTGCTTTTTGAAAACATTTTCATGACTAAAAAAAGTGAAGGGACATGTTTGTCAACATATTTTGATATTTACCCAAATGTTGTCAGAAATAACCTATTGTTTGAGACACAAAGCTTTCTATACACAAGGGGGAGCAAGACGGCTCACAAAACCAGGTCCTCCATTGATCTGCATTCAAATATCAGAACGATTTACATAATCTAATTGTTTCACTCTGGAGAGTAATTTTTAATTAAAACTGATAGTTACAAGGATTCATACCACAGCAGTATCTATAAAATATATTGTTAATCTACCAGTAACAATTTATTGTGATTGGCTCATTCTGAACAGCGCTGCTAAAAGTAACAGGTGCCACGTGCTTCAGCAGCAGTCTAGTGATCTGTCGTCGTGTTTTTCCAAAAATAAATAAATACAAGTATTAAATGATCTAAGCAACATATTTTACTATTTTCTATAATTCAAGAACTTTTTAAGCACCTCTTGGTAATAATGGCTATGTTCAAGTGTTTTCCAGGACTTAAATTTGAAAAAGCCAAATTCAAGTACTTCAAACACCTTGTACGAACCCTGATATAAGCATCATCAGACTCACTCAATGTCCTCATAGTCTCCATCACTGGCCTCTGGTGGTGTGGAGGAGGGGTTGTTAGATTGGCTGTCGGATTGAGAGTTTGAGAGCGTACGTAGGCGATTCTGTAGGGAACGCTGTCGAATACTTTCTCTCCGAGACAGATACTGGATCATCCTCTGGGCATAATATGCAGCCGGAGAAAGTCTGAGGAAAAAGAGAGGTTAACCTACATATATAATAATTATTATACAGTAAGTGCTTAAATACGAGATGAAACATTCCCAACAAATGACTGTAATAAATGTTTTATTGCTTGATATGAAATATCACAGAAGCCCATTATAAATTAAAAAATATTTTTGGAGGCCCAACCAAATGGGCTATTGGTTAATAATATTATTTTCCCAGCCCAAATGGCCCATATTTGAGCATGTGTCCTTGGTGACAATAGCTGAAAAGTCATTTCAGAGAAGGGATCATGACATGACTTTTTATTATTTTAATATGTTCCTTGAGGTTCACATATAATATTAATATTTATATAGTTGTAAAACATGATAATTTTCCACCCTCATTCTGACCCTCTGTCAGAAATGCTATGTTTTGCTGCTGCTTCTCCTTTAAGACTTGACAGTACACGCCCACTGTTATGATTGGCTCTCTGCTCTTGACTGACCTGCTCTCTCTACTTGCCATCTCATTGCTCACCACTACTGGAAGGGCTATGAAACTAATAAGGTAAAGTAAGCATTGATGTGTTGTTGTGGAGGCAGTCAGATGGCATAACAATGTGGAGGAAATGGAGAATGGTTTGTATAGGCAGCGTGATTTTAACAAATGCTTTTTTCCAGTGCACAGGAAGTTTTGAGTTCTGAAACGTACAGTATGTTTTGTAGTACAATGACCTCTTATATGTCAAAAGATCAAGGAAAAATGTATTCATGGCATGACATCTTTAATGAAGCTCATACACAATAAGAAAGTAAAGAGTATCAATTTGGAAACTTTGAAACAAGTACCTGGCAGGGTCTGGGTATATCGGATGATCTCTGGACCCGGACATATCATACCGAGAGAAAGGAAACAGTGAGGATTCCAACAACCTCCTGAGACATAATAAATGATTACAAATAAATAAGATGACATTATAACCAGATTTAGATATCACCTGGTTGCTTTGTTTTCTTTGTTCGAACAAAAAAAAAAAAAAGCAGACATTCCTACCTTCTGAGCGAGTCCTCGTCTGGATTATCAACAGGCACCTCTGGGTTTAAGGCGTCTTGTGCTGCCTCAGAGGAAGTGCTGGCCGCCGGCTGCTGGTACACACTTTCCCACTGCCCCGTCTCCTGATTATACACCAGACCCATGGGCTGTTGCCCCTGTAGATCCGAAGGGGCTTCACCCAGCTCCATAGGCCTCATCTCAGTGGGTTGGGCCTCCACTCGTGCACCCTGACCCGGGTCCTCAAAAGGAGGCACTGAAAGCGGCCAAGAAGGGCCTTCTTGAGAGGCAGACGATGAGGACGTTTGACCAGAACGCTCCCATCGCTGGGTGTCGTGGTTAAAGGTAAGAAGGTTGTGACACGACCGACAGCGATTGGGGTGGTTTTGAGATGGCCCGGCGACTGTCCCTCCATTTCCAGTGTTGGAGTTTGAGCTATGATGGGAAGGTCCTGGGCGTTCAGTGTCCATACTGCTACTGAGCAGCTCCTGCATGGGTCCCGGTCCACCCGCCACTTCTCGGCTTGCACCAGGCCGCTCTAATTCTTGCATACGCTCGTATTCCATGAAGTAACGGCTCAGGTTGCACTGTAGAACGTTCCGTATGGATGCGGGATTGTTGCGTTGAGTGTTGTCATAGAAAGGGTGGTGCCCACTGCTTGTGCCATCGTTGGCTCGACCCCGGTTGGGCTCCATGCCAGGCAGCACAAGGCCCCGCCCCTCAGTAGCAGACGTGTATATGGGTGATGATGAGGAGCCATCTGGGAACCTACGTAAGAAGAGAAGATCCATAGAGGAGGAACTAGTTCTGGGAGGGGGCACCACACCCCTTGATTCTCCTCCAATTGGACCCAAGCCATGTTCATGCCCTGTACTAAGCAGACTTCCAGACCAATCGGCCCCTGGGAGACGCCCGGGAGCCTCAATGGGGCCTGGTGTCTGTGACCCTATGGGATCAATCGTCCTAAGACCCTGATGTGTAGAGTTTCCAGACGTCCCAATGAACACACTGCTAAAAGCCGAGGGGCGGTCCGTGGAAGGGCGGGTCTGACTTGGGGTAGGCGTAAAGGCAGAGGGGCCTGACTGAGTCTGTGGTTGAGGCAGAAGGTGAGAAGAATCAGAAGGCTGGCGAGACATTGGATTCTGCGTCAGTGAGTTCCGTGAGGTGGCGCAGCGACTGCACAGGCAGCCCAGACCCAAGTGCTGTGTGCAACCCTGCAAGGCAGAGCGGTCGCCCGGATCCGTTCGCACCGGGTACTGGAACCGGGGCATGCTGGGAGGCTCTCGCGGCTCTGGAACTGGGCGGGACTGATCGCTGGATTGTGCCCCAGATGTGCGGGAGGATAAGATGTGGAGGAAATTGTGCAAGATGGGTGTGCGACGCACAGGCGGGGAACGCAAGAGAGAACGTTGGCGGAACAAAGCCATTTCCATACTGTCCATAGGGACCTCTGAATCATCTTCATTCTATTTAACACACATACACAAAAACATCAGCAAGACACTTTGAAAATCATGATATTTGGCAGTATTAGGAATAGAATAATACCCTTACTATTTCTGCAGTATGTATATGGTGCACAACTTGTGCAATATACAAAGCACAGATACTCAAACTTGCCCCTTTACTTCCACAAATGAATAAAAATGATATCAACCTTGATTTTTAACTAATTATTTAAGATAAAAATGCACATTTGAATGTAAAAATGAGCATTTGAATTTTGTATGTGTACCAAGCACTGATGATGGTTTGAGGTGCATTTTAAAGGTTGAATTTCCTTTTTAATTGACACAGCTTCTAAAAAGATGTGTAGTTATTGCACTAAACAAAAACAGGGTGACACGACGCAAAGGTCAAAGACATCTGTCTAGCGCATGCTTACACTGGAAAAGACGGTTGCGTTTGCAGTGAACGGCCCCCAGAGGTGGAGGTCTTTGGCGGTTTTTTCTCTTATCAGCATCTCACTGCATCAGCGTTAGGAACATACATACAACTATATTGCATGAAAAACACTGTGGTACCAACGATATTATAAAGCTTGTGCCTGCGGTAGTACTATGTCACCGGTATAGGCTACACTGTGCAACACTAAGTAAACATAAAACTGTCTTTTGAAGAATTTCTTAATATAATTTTGGCAATATTTCAGTGAACTGGGTATAACAGCATATAAAGGAAACACAATACAGATATAATGGAGAATGGGCAATTTCTCACCTGCTGGTTGGATGGGTTCACAATAGCAGTCAAAAGATTATGACCTAGAGGGTCAAACCTCACCAACCTGGCCCAAAAAAACAAGGATCAACAGTTAAAAAAGATATGGGAAAAGGATATTCAATACCACTTCAGCAAAACAAATGAATGTATAAAGCCATGACGTAAACAGGGTTGCTTCCCCACCGGACACGTTCGGTCTCACTGGCAGTCTTGACCACAGCAAATGGTTCTGGTCTGCTCCAGTCCCAGAAATGTAGTTCGTTGTTGGTGGCGATGAGGAGGAGTTGAGCCGTGGGGTGGAATGCTAGAGAAGCGATGGCTACATTACTCTCTGTATACCAGCTCTCACTACCACCCTATGAATAAAAGAAACATCCACAACATTAATTTAAACTACAATGGTGCTTGTGCTTCTAAATAGACTTTCAAATTATTCATACCAGGAGAATATCTTGGGCTCCCATTTTATGGCTTGTAAATCAAACAGAGTGTAACGTTCAAGATAAGAGAGTTTGCTTAAGGGGAAGGGCCGCACATCTTTTGAATATCTAAAACATGAAACGACACTGATGCTCACATGTAGGTCCCAAATGCGAACTTCTCCATCAAGACAACCAGAGGCCACCAGGCCAGGGATGGTAGGGTGAAAGGTCACACACCAAGGAGTCCGTCGGTGGCCCACCAGAGAGTGCAGGCACTTTCCTGTTTTGACATCTGTGATGTAGATGTTATGGTTGACATGTGTTGAAGCCACAAGATTCCTATAAATAAAATACAACGTTAGAGATAAAAACATGAATAGCATCCCGCATTTTCAAAAATTTTTTAACCTGCTTTCTTTTTTAATCAAAATAATTCTTTACCTATCTGGGCTGAAGGCCAACAGGAAGGTTGATCGTGGATTATCAGGTAGCTCAACTTTCTGTAGAAACATCACATATAAATACATTAGAAAAACTCAAACGTTTGAACACGCTTGTCTTCATTTAAGCATCTCATTAGGGCTGTCAACATTGCTGAGAAACTACATTCAAATTTATAACTGAAATATTACCAAAATTCAAATTTTAGAGACATTATTTCAGGTATGGGGAAATGTTTTTAAATTGACGTTGTCTTTTACATCCACAAGGATGCAACAAATCAATAGAAATTAATCAGCACCATATTGTAGCAATTGTGTATTGCAAAGAACATATCTGGCTGTAAAAAACATTTGCGTGAAGTTGAAAGATTTAGCCAGTTCATATTCTCAAATATTAAGTAAAAATGTAAAATGAGAACAGAAATGATTCAATAGATGGTTTTGTTAACTTAGTGTTGCACAGTAGCCTATACCGTTGCCATAGTACTACCACAGACTCAAGCTTCATAATATCAGCGATACAACAGGGTTTTTCATGCTTATGAAAAGACTTATACAGCTAGACATTCATAAAGGGGCAAGCAAAGACATATGGGGCTTTTCCACTGCACGGAACAACTCGACTCACCTTGACTTGGCTTTTGGGGGTTTTCCATGGTGGATAGTACCTGACAATTTTTTTTAATACCACCTCGGTCGAGGTTCCAAGCGAGCCGATACTAAATGTGATGTAAAAATCCTGCAGATCACTGATTGGTCAGGGAGAATCGTCACTAACAGCATCACCAGATTTCCGACATATGACATCAACCCGCTAGTTTTAAAGTTAGCAACAGCAATAACGGTATCATTTGTTCACGCGACTCTCGAATAGTGAAAAAGAAATGGCTGATGCAAAATCACGCCGTGTTCAATAAACGAGGTGCAATCGTTAGCGATGAGCGAAACGAAAAAGTCTCAGAGGAAGTGTCTCAGCTGTTGGCCATATACGGCTACCACCGGACCTACAAACAGTGTAGGAAAAAGTTAAAATAAAAAGTGACTACAGAACCATCAAGGAATAGTGGAAGTGGTTCAACCAAATGGACGCTATCTAAACCGGCGAGCAATGGGAGGGAGTGTGCCCTGGACTGCCGTTGATCCAGGATGGAGGATGGTATGTTTTGTTACGTTAACTCTATACACTGCTTGAAAGCTTCACTTTATTTAGTCGACCAGCTACGGGAAGCTTGCTTCTAAAACAACCAGGCCAATTTAACTGTTACACTTGTGTAAAATCACCATGCAACAACTGCTTTATGCAGCACAAAGAGCTAGTAGCTAAACAGCTAGAGGTTGTGTTATTGTTTAGGTCAGTTTGTGTCGTGTTTAAGATGATGTCACGGCAGCAGAGGCGGTCTAACTATGATGATCAGCCTATAATCCCACCCACGTTGATGTGGTACTAAACTGCAGTGGAAATGCAAGCTCAAAAACGTAGAGTAAACGTAAAGCGAGTAGAGTTGAGGCGAGTCGAACCGTAACGTGCAGTGGAAAAGTGCCAATAGTCAAGACATAATCAGCAAAGACCTCCACCTCTGGGGGGCGTTCACTCCAAACACTTCCATCTTTTTCTATGTAAGCATGTGCTAGACGGAAGTCTTTGACCGCTGCGTCGTGTCTCGCTGTTTTAGCGTCCCGTGCAGTAAAAATTCATCTTTTTAGATGCTGTGAATTTAAAAGGAAATTCAACCTTTTAAACACATTGAGACATCCACAATCTGTTTTATTATTTACACCGTGTCTGTTTTATCCCAAGAATGCAACTCGTAATAAGTGCTTGGCACATGTTTAAAATTTGTATGCTTATTTAACTTATTTAACAGTTTTATCTTAAATTCAACAAATATTCAAATTTTGAATATTAATTGGACAGTGTGGTGAGCAGGGCGGAGCAGAGCAGCATCTGGAAAGAGCGAGGCTGGGAAGATAATTGGCGAATGACTTCCACCAGCTTGGCCTTGCGATCCAGTGAGGGGAGACGGGAGTATTTGAGGAGAAGAGACAGCGGCAGACGGGAGAGAAATGCACGAAGCTTGTCGCGTTCTTACGTTTTATGATTTGAAGTAGCTGGCTGAAAAGCAGTGTGTGTTTTTGTTTCTTTACACACTGAAAAGTGTCACTAAATGTCTATGTGTTGTCAAGCTGGTCCCAGCTTCCTCCTTACCTTCTTAATTGTTACAGACAGCCTTGCATATTATGATCTTTAGAAGCTTTTTTTCTTAGTTTTGTAGACAAATATAAATTGTGCCTGTTCAGAAATGTTTAACATTTTAATTAAAGATTATTTTTACCAAAGAATTTGAACCCAAGTGTGTAGAAAAGGCTGGTTTTGGAAAAATAATAATAGTAATAATTAGATTTTTGATTGGTTTAACATTTTGTTGGTCACTATATAATAAGGAACATCCATGTGTGTTTTTGTATCTAGGGAGTACTGTTTTAATCAAGAACATCTGCTATTTTTATATTCTGTTTATGATTCATGAAGTTACAAGCAAAAACGTAACAAAAGGGCAGATCTGTTCACAACTTTGCAGTTATTTTTCCTCTGGGCTTTTACTCTATAATATTTGGTACCTGAGTGACACAATTTTTGGTTGTATTTTACTTGAGAACTTTATGATCTCCTCAATGTTTTGACATTATTTTTAAAAGTATAATGTACAGTAAATAATCATATTTCATAAATTACGAAAACAGAACACTTAATTGGTCAACAAATTAAAAAGCTTTTAAAATTTAAAACGTTTTGAGTTGGTTATATTGTTACTATACATTGCAAAGTCCAGCTTTAAGCTTTAAATGACTCATTATGTGTTGGTCAAGAGAGTAGGCTGGTTGTTAATTAACTTGATGGGCAAGCATACAGTGCATCCGGAAAGTATTCACAGCGCTTCACTTTTTACATATTTTGTTATGATACAGCCTTATTCCAAAGTAGCTCAGGTGTATCCTGTTTCCACTGATCATCCTTGAGATGTTTCTACAACTTGATTGGAGTCCACCAGTGGTAAATTCATTTGATTGGACATGATTTGGAAAGGCACACACCTGTCTATATAAGGTCCCAAGCCATGAAGTCCAAGGAATTGTCTGTAGATCTCCGAGACAGGATTGTATCAAGGCACAGATCTGGGTAAGGGTACAGAAACATTTCTGCAGCATTGAAGGTCCCAATGAACACAGTGGCCTCCATCATCCGTAAATGGAAGTTTGGAACCACCAGGACTCTTCCTATTGCTGGCCACACAGCCAAACTGAGTGATAGTCAGGGAGGTGACCAAGAACCCAATGGTCACTCTGACAGAGCTCCAGCGTTTCTCTGTGAAGAGAGGAGAACCTTCCAGAACAACAACCATCTCTGCAGCACTCCACCAATCAGGCCTGTATGGTAGAGAGGCCATAGGGAAGACACTCCTCAGTAAAAGGCACATGACAGCACGCCTGGAGCCAGCCCAAAAGGCACCTGAAGGACTCTCAGACCATGAGAAACAAAATTCTCTGGTCTGATGAAACAAAGATTGAACTCTTTGGCCTGAATGGCAAGAGTCATGTCTGGAGAAAACCAGGCACCGCTCATCACCTGTGGTGGCATCATCATGCTTTGGGGATGTTTTTCAGCGGCAGGAACTGGGAGACTAGTCAGGATCGAGGGAAAGATGAAGGCAGCAATGTACACAGACATCCTTGATGAAAACCTGCTCCAGAGCGTTCTGGACCTCAGACTGGGGTGAAGGTTCATCTTCCAACAGGACAACGACCCTAAGCACACAGCCAAGATAACAAAAGAGTGGGTACAGGACAACTCTGTAAATGTCCTTGAGTGGCCCAGCCAGAGCCCAGATTTGAACCCGATTGAACATCTCTGGAGAGATCTGAAAATGGCTGTGCACCAACGCTCCCCATCCAACCTGATGGAGCTTCAGAGGTCCTGCAAAGCAGAATGGGAGAAACTGCCCAAAAATAAGTGTGCCAAGCTTATAGCATTATACACAAAAAGACTTGAGGCTGTAATTGGTGCCAAAGGTGCTTCAACAAAGTATTGAGCAAAGGTTATGAATACTTATGTACATGTGATTTTTTTGCGTTATTTATTTTTAATACATTTGCAAAGATTTCAAACAAACTTCTCTCACATTGTAATTATGGGGTATTGTTTGTAAAATTTTGAGGTAAATAATTAATTTAATCAATTTTGGAATAAGGCTGTAACATAACAAAATGTGGAAAAAGTGAAGCGCTGTGAATACTTTCGCGATTCACTGTAGAGTAAATACCAAATTATTTTTTATGTGTCATTTGTATCTATAATAATTTAAGAAATACATGCAGGACTATAATGTTTATGGACTGGCCCCATTCACTTCCGTTGTAAGTCCTCTTTTGGAAAGTCATGAAATGTAATAGTGGATTTTTCTTTTACTGTTTGAGCAAATGAGAATTTAAAAAAGGTTTTGCTGTGGTCTCCAATTCACCGCTATATTTTTCGTGAGTTGACGGTTCTATAATTTATTTCCGTATTCAAACCCACAAATGTGAAAAGTTCCATCATGACCAAAAACATAAAAGAAATTAGTAAAGCACATTTTACCTTCCTTCTTTTAATAAAGATCATATTAACTGGACTGTATATTAATGTCCGCTCAACAGTATAAGCCAGAGAGATCAATTAGAGTTAGTGGTTGATACTCTACCTGGCTCTGCCATTTCATCCAGCGGGTCCGGTCCTCCACCAGCTGCTGCAGGAGCCGCTGGGAGCCCAGCGCATGAGCTCCTCGCTCTCGACCTGATAGAATCAGCACAGAGTTCCGGTTCTGCATGGTCATTTTTTACTTTTGGGCTCTTGTGGCCCGGCCGCTGGCCTTCCTCGTACACAAACACAGACTCAGCAGCCGGCCATGCAGACTGCAAGAAAGAAACAAGACAAAAAGCAGATGTTAGGCAGCATTTTAGTCTCAGTTCATGCACATTTAATAGATCTTTCATCATTACAAAGTGAACGGTGACTGAGGCTGATGTCTCTGTTTGTGTTCTACAGTAGAAAGTCTTATACAGGTTTAGAACAACATGAAGATGAGTACATGATGACAGAATTTTAATTTGAGCACATTAGTTGTAGGACTGTCACAAAAGGACTATCACAAACAGCCTGTACAGACAGTTCAGTCATCATTTCCTGTTTTTCTAACCATATTTCAACACATGCATGTAGTTTAAATGACGGTCATATCTAGGCTGATCGTGCAATAAAATGCTTCAACTCAAAGTTTTTCCAGCATATGTAATACAAATATCTCTTGAATACAGCTATTCAGTGACACAATGATCTGTTTTGGTTCAATCGGGCCCCCGGTCTGTGGCCAAACAAGCAAGTCACCATCACGGCACCATCTTTTAACCCTTGTGCGTCAATTTGAAAGTTACTCAGAGGTCCTTGGAGGACACAAATCTCTGCGTCAAAAACTGCCATAAAAGTAATCAGTAAAAACGCCATGAAAATCAGTCCTGATCATAACTACCAAATATTCATCCATTTTCAGGATTTTATCCCTTTAAATACCAGTTTGTTTAAATAATGCCACTGTTGTTTTTGTACACACACACAATTTTAGCTGCATCATTTATTCAACTGGCCTGCAGTGCTCTATAATACAGCAAACAGAAAAAAGCATGTATTTGCTCCATAGGCTAAACATGAGAATAATGGCACAATCTGGTGGAAAATTTTAAACATTTGAATTTTGAAGTCAGGGCTCCGGAATGAAAGAACAATATCATAGAATTCGTAATTTTATGCTTAATGGCACTGGGATCAAATATTGTCGTTTTAATGAGTTTCAATATGGACATTTTTATCCTTAAGGTCCTGAGTGTAACTATTTTGTGTACACAGATTATTATAGATGTATTATAGGAACTGAAGTTGAAATATCAAAATTCCCCCAAAAATACACACCTCTGTCAAAAAATTGTATTATAGGTGTATAATAGGAACTGAAGTTGAAATATCAAAATTCCCCCCAAAATACAAATCTCTGTAAAAATAAGCCGTTGGCATTAACACAGCCAAATGATAGAAACAAATTAAAAAAGACGAAAATGTCCCGAAGGTCGCACAAGGGTTAAATAACAGATCTATAAAAAGAAATTCTACGGGTGCTTTGTCGTAACGTTAAACCAAAATGTAGCCTTTACTTCGACCATACTAAACATTTAACCACAGATCAATAAGACTTTATGTTGCTGTGTGCAAGTGAAGCCCTATCGGAGGTGCTGAAACCGTGTAAACAAACAAGACATTTAAATCAGCATCATGCCAACGAAACCAACATACACATTTAATCAAAGGCAAACCAGGTGAGACAAAATCTGAACACAAACAGCATTGATAAATCTTATCGTGTAACTAACAATAACTCACTGTCGTGCCCGCCCAAATATGGAAACTGAACAGAGGCTACAATGCTAGCCACCGTTTATTCGCTATAAACATTGAGTTCTTTGGACATATTTTAGTTCGGACAGGTGCACAACCACAAATACGTTCTTAGTATGGCAAACTATTATTGAATCTGTGAATATACCGATGTTTAACAGACCTGTTTTGTTGTGTTTGTTACTGAAATGTCATCGAAGGCGCTTATAGCCGCTTGGCCGAGCTGTTTTCCTATAAACCGACCTGAACTGACAACAGAACGAACCGATCCGCCGAGCAGGTTACATTCATGTCGTTTTGGAGTGTCTCGATCAAACCGCTTGTGTTACCGGGGCATGGAGAGGTGTATTGGGGTGGCAGTGGGAGAAAAGATGCTAGCTAGCTGCTTAGTGAGAATCTCGACATAGACAGGCATACTAATCGAGAACAGACACAGCGGCGTTAGGTTAAATAATCGATCGCAAAGTGTATCGTCTGTCTAACGGAAAGGTGGACGCTGCTTGGAATATTTCTATTATACACACAGTGACAAAGAACTATGATATATTTAATATAGTCTGCATAGTAATGTATACATATAGTAATGTAAATTATTATAAATGTATAGTAAATATTACAGTTTTTGAATTTTAAATGATTCATGTACTGTATAAAACTTGTTTACTTAAATTTAATTTTAATCTAATTAGTATTTTTTAATATGATTAATTATTATATTAATTCTAAATAATGTATTCATTAAAAGTAAATTAATACAAAGTATAAATTGTATTTTAAATCATAATATTTTATTTTATTTATTACCAATAATTATTTTTTTAAGAAATTTTTTAGCTTGGCAAGTGTTTTTTGTTGTTGTTGTTGTTCTTTTGTTATTTAACTTAGGTGTGCCAATGTACTTTGATTATGATATTTATTGCCATGTACCGTGTCTAAAAAAAAAATGTAGACATGCCTTGTCTAAATCACACGTCAGAAGTCTATTTCTGTTCATTTTTAAGTAGCAATGAATGAACAAGGAAATATCACCTGTTTTTAAATATATTAAAAACATTTATTTGAATTCAAATTGTGCAGCTGACTGGATTGTGCTTATCAAACTAAAATCCAAAGACCACATAATTATAAATAATTTAGAATAATTCTGATTACACTCAGTTATTTACTATTGTGCAATAATTCCAACACATATTTCACTATGTTAAACAATTGCACGCCGGTACAGTAATGATGATAAATTCATATCATCCTAATGCACAATTGTTTGCTTGGCCTCTAACCTTTACTAATTATACTTCACACATCTCTTAAAGACATACAATCTGACAATCATAAATGTCATTTTATAGCAAAGCTGGTGTGCTTTCTTCCAAGTATGTATATAGCTGTACATTGCTTCTCACATATTATTCTATTATATTCTAATATACACTTTGAAAATAAATAATATTACATTCACAAAGTCTGTACAACAACTCAATCTCTTAAGAATGACACCTTAAATTAATAGTTCACCCAAAAAAGAAGATTTTTAGAATATCTCAGCTTTGTAGGACCATACAATGCAAGTGAATGGTGGTCAGAACTATGAAGGTCCAGAAAGCACATAAAGGCAGCATAAAAGTAATACATAAGACTCCAGTGGTTTAATCCTTCTGAAGCAATATGATAGGTGTGGGTAAGAAACAGAGCAATATTTAAGTCCTTACTACACATTCTTCTCCCTGCCCAGTAGCTGGTGATATGCATGAAGAATGCAAATTGCCAAAAACAAAAGAAGAACGTTGGAATGAAAGTGGAGATTTATAGTAAAAAATAACTTAAATATTGATCTGGAGTCATATAGATAACTTTTATGCTTCCTTTATATGCTTTTTGGACCTTTAAAGTTTTGGTCACCATTCACTTGCATTTTATGGTTCTACGGAGCTGATATATTTTTCAGTAGAAGATGGAAAGTCACACATTTGGGATGGCATGAGGGTGAAGAATTTTGATGAGAGAATTGTCATTTTTGGGTGAACTTCCCTTTAAAGCAATCATGTATGATACAATATGCACCTTTTTTGAGAAAAACAGTTGTGGTTCATTTGATCCTCAAACAACAGTTTAAGATGTACAAAAGTATCCACTCATAAAGAAAATAGTGACAATTTTTCTATATTTAGTTATGCTTGGTACGACCTCCTTTCAGGTAAGTCTTCCTGTGTTTTACGTACTCCCTGAAAATGGGGGTGCTGTCAATCGATGCAAGCAGCTGTAACTGGTTAATATGAGTGTTGTGATAGTCCCAGCATGCTAAATTTGGTGCTATGCCCAACCCAGAGTGCCTAAGGTCATAAACTGTCCCTGAGCCCATGTTGAACAACGACAACATGGCCTTGAGTGACTCCAGTCCTTGACTGAAGAGTATGCCCGGTTCTCAGCCAAGCATGTTGACTGCTGTTATCGCAACAGCGTACAGTCCAATCAGAGAGTAGATGAAGCTATTGAGAACAAACAAACTAAGTGTTGTGGGGTATTCCTCATACCAGTCACACTTGTTCATGAAAGTTGCCTTGATGCCACGTTGTTCCGAAGTCTTCATGAAGGGGGATGTTGCACGTAGAATGGCACTAAGGTATGCTGGGCTGTGCTTGACCAGGTACGCCCTCACTATCGTCGACATGGCCTGGCCCTGAGCCATTGCAGAGTACCATCCAGGCTCCAAGCTCTTGAAGCCTTCTCCGAGCTTGCGAGTCACATTGATTGGCCAACCACCATGCTCATACTGGTTATGAAGAAGCCAATCGCTGGCGGCAAAGAACGCGACCATGTGCGCAGTGAAGAAACAGTAATATTGCTGATGAAGCCAGAACCTCAAAGAACAAGGTTGACCACACGGCGAGGAATGATTTTGGTGGCCTTGACTACTTCGGTGTTAGACAAGCCAACTCCTTTACGCAGGTGTGTTACTAAATCACAACTTACGGTACTCCAAGATGCCCTGGGTCTGATGCCATAGATGACCTCTCTGTCTTTGAATGATAGGAGGAGTGGGCTTGTGATGTAATGGATGGTATAAGGTACAAAGTGGTGCACAAACACAGAGCGACTTTGATCCTGGAGCTTGAAGAGAGAACAGCCTTTGGGGACAACCCACAGACTCCAGCCACCCTCTCTCTCCTCTGACAAGCCATTGACCTTTAGGTCAGGCGGTTTCTCTGTTAGGTTCTTGAAACTTTGAAGCTTCAAAAAGCATATTAAGGCAACAAAAATATAATCCATACATCTCCAGTGGTTTAATCCATGTCTTCTGAAGAAATCCAGTTTTGGGTGAGAGAAAAAACAAAATAAGCAGCTTTTCACTTTACATCTCGCCATTGCAATCTCTAGACACAATCATGATTTCAAGCTCGGTTGCACATCCTAAAGCTTGAGTGCTAGATTGCGTTACAAAGTGTACTCAAGCTTAAAATCATGATTGCTAGAGTTGTATTTGTATTTTGGTCTGTTCTCACCCAAATCTGATTGGATCACTTCAGAAGACATGGATTAAACCACTTGAGACATATGGATTACTTTTATGCTGCCTTTATGTGATTTTTGGAGCTTCAAAGTTTTGGTCACCATTCACTTGCATTGTCTTGATGTACAGAGCGGAGACATTCATCTAAACATCTTAGTTTGTGAGCAAATTATGAGAAAATTAAATTTTTTGGATGAACTATTTCTAACCACCGGCTGACAGAATGGCTGGAAGAGCAGCGTCTCCCCTCCAGAGATGGGTGGATGGGAGTAGGTCAGTCTGGTGGCGCCCCAGCCAGAATTGGGCCGGGAAGGAGTGTGACGAGGAGGAGGGCGTGGCTGTGTTCATGTTTGATTTAAGCTGAGTTTTACCATTAAACTTTGTTTACTGTTCAGCCAATGTGCGGAATAGGTGAACATACATAACATACCTTCTTACGTTACTGTGGCTGTAACAAACCTTAGTCCTCGAAGAGGGGGTCGATAAAGTTATCTTAAAATGTCTGTGCCATTAAACTGGATGTGTTATTATTCAGGTAAGTTGCTATAAATATATTAACTTTAACTTACTTGCACAGCACTATTCTCTCTGTTATGTCTGTTAAAGCGCCCCTTGTGTCAATGTTGAGAATTTGTTGTGCTATGAATTGTGGTCTGGCACATTTTGGAACACACAAAAACTACACACAAAAAAGAAAGCAACATTTTAATTAATGATATGACCCCTTTAAAGTAAACATTATATACCTTCCACACTAGTGATACATTTCACCCGATCCCGTACTTCCACGGTGCAGCCCTCAAAGGACATAAAGACCCCATCAGGGTGATAAGGCTCTCTTTGGGCATACACCCGTGAGTAACTGTGGGACAACTCGAAGCGTTCCACTTCCTAATACTGTATCAGATGCCCGTAAACATCAAAGTACCTTTCCACCCAGCTGAAAGGCAGGCACACCTCTCCCCCTTCCCTCTGGCCTTTTATGATGACATCCTCATTGATAAGGCAGTCAGTTTGCTCATAAATTACCTCTTTGGATCCCGGCGGGCCCTCTGGGGCCTGTCTGTTCTCCTCTTCCCTCTCTGGGGTGGGCACAGACTCAAGCTGAGGTCTGATCTGAGTGGGCAGATCTTTGTTGCTGGAGCACTTGTTCCAGAGGAGGATGGTAATGAGTGCCAACACAGCACAGATGACAATCAAAGTCTTGTGATTGGTTCGTGACACCAAATAGCGCATTGTCACATCACAGCCATGTAGAGGAACACATACAGGAATTTCTCAGGAACCGCTTATAGTCCAATTAGAGTGTCTAGGATGCAAAATCTGCAGACGGAAGAAGAAAATGTTAAATACAGTTCACCCAAAAATGAAAATCCTGTAATTTTTCCATACAAGGAAAGTAAATGGTGACTACATTTCCACCTTCTGCCAAATAACTTCTTTAAACATGGGGGCAAAAATGCTCCATCTTGAATTCTTGATATATATATATACACAAAATATTTGACATATTTAATTATATTTTATTTTGCATAGACAAATGTTGTTGAACAGTTAATACAATGCATTAAAAGTGATTTGTTCATTAAAAGTGATTAATAAAAAATCTACTTTGACAGTAGATATCATATAGCTGTAAAATCGAATATAAGGACTGGCAAAATATTTTAAATGTACTTGAGCAGAGTATGCATTATTCACAGCTAGACTTGCATTTGATGTTGATTTGATTTGATAATAACAGCTATTATTGTTCAGATTGAGAATAAATATCAATGAATTGATTTAACTGAAGTAGTTGACAAAAATGGATGGCATACTGCATTTCTATATGGTTAGAAACGCCAGAATAAATTCCAGAGTGCATAATTCTCTCATTTACTCACCCTTTTTATATATATTTTTTTCTCCCCATCTCCCAGGCTACTGGACAGTGCTTATTCCCCTGCCACCTCCGGCCTCCCCGCTGCCATCTCCCTTGCCCTTCTCCCCGCCTCACCTGCCACCACTGCCCGCTGCTCCCTCTGTCTCATTCACCATAATCCTTGCCCTCCTGTGCGGACTTCTCTTGGCTGGGCGTTACCGCTCCATGGACCTTGTCAACGCTATCTGAGGCCGTCATTGACTCTGGACATTATCCAGTCCAGCCAGTGCTTCAGTTTGTTACCCCTTGAACCCCCGTTTTCCCAATAAACTGTGTATTACCCTGCAAACTGAATCCTCTTCTTTCTGATCCCTGACAAGATGTACATCTAAACAAGAGGATAAGTACATCAGAGTCTCTAGTTTGAGAAATAGACACCTCACATGTCCTCAGCTGACAGCTTCATTGAATTCTACCCGCTCAACACCAGTTTCATGTACAACAGTAAAGAGAAGACTCAGGGGTGCAGGACTTATGGGAAGAATTGCAAAGAAAACGGCACTTTTGAAACAGAAAAAAAAAAATGAAAAGTTTAGAGTGGGCAAAGAAACACAGACATTAGACAACAGATAATTGGAAAAGAATGTTATGGATCTTAACCCCATTGAGCTTTTGTGGGATCAGCTAGACTGTAAGGTGCGCGAGAAGTCCCCGACAAGACAGGATTTTTTGATGAGAATACTCTGAAGTAGATTTTAAAAGTTCTGAAAATGTTTCTCAAATTGTAATAGTAATTTTTTCACGTTATTAATGTCCTGACTATACATTGTGATCAGTTGAATGCCACTTTGGTGACTAAAATTATTCTTTTAAATTCTTTAATATGATTTCTTTCCATAAGAGCAAAATCTGTACATTATTCCAAACTTTTGGCCGCCAGTGTATATGGTGAACAGAAATCTGCCACACAAAAAAAAACCTACAACAATGAAAAAACCTGCAGTAGTTCTGTAAAAAACAATAAATTGTTCCTCCTCACAGTACATAACACTACAAATTCCCATCATCTTGGTGGACATCCTGTCGCTCTTGTTGGTCTGGGGAGATATTTCGCAGACATCACAAACACTCCATGTCATAGATATTATTTATTTATGGAATAAACATGTATGTCTGACAGATAACTGACTGATAAATGAATGGATCATTTTACATGTGATGGCTCACACTAAATAATGTTTAGAAGTTGTGAAGAGTATGACAATTTCACTGAAAATCGACCAGTGTTGGGTGTAATGCATTACTAAGTAATTAATTATAAAGTGCTGATTAGTGAAAAAAAAAGTTCATTTTTTTGGCCAATGAAGTTTTTTGCAATTATTAAAATGCATCTCATCACTCTGCACAATAATCTAGAAACAATGTGAAATCAACACCACAACAACTGAAGCAGAAAACTTTGCGAAACACAATTCATGTCACTGCCAATACTTTTGGCCACGGCTGTAGAAGGCTACATTATAGGATAAGACGCCAATCTTTTCAGCATTTCTCCAAACAAACCAAGGGAATTAATACAGTGCTATAAAACGGAATGAATAAAAATGTACACCCACCTGAAATAAGCGCACTGTCCGTGCGGCGGGGTATGAGCGGATAATTGACATATAAATATATATATGGAGAGATTCCTCTCGCTCCAAACCTGCAACATTGTAGATGATCCCGCTGTTCTCATGCACCGCTGGCCAATGAGACGCGGAGAAACTGCGTGGCAGCCAATCAGCTATCAGATGGGTGTGATATAAGAAAAACTCAACTGTCCACGTTAATAACAGACCCACCTGCGTTTACTGAGCATATATATATATATATATATATATATATATATATATATATATATATATATTACATATTCTGATTTTTAAAACAATAATTATTTATATTTTTGATGTACACAAGAATTTATGGTCTTATTTTTACTAGTAGTTTTATCGTTGTTGTTATATTAATTATTAAATATATTATTTACATTAACATATAACATATAGCATATATATATATATATATATATATATATATATATATATATATATATATATAAAATACTATAACAATATTATTATTAATCATAAAAAATCATAAAATGTGTATGGGTAAATATTAAGTTGCTCAATGAATAAATCATAACGTTTGAGTGATACACTGTGTCAATAAAGTCAGTGTCAATCTGCTTGTGTTGTTGAACATAATCGCAAGATGTCACTATTTACCAGGCAAATAAAGTGGGAATTTCAGGATTTGAAAAGATTGTTTTATTCCAATCTTTCCACAATATGTAACAGTTGACAACAGAACAGGAAACTTAATGAAACAGGTATTGACAACAAGTTTCTCTTGTTATAACTGTCAACTAAGATCACCTACCTTCAACAAAGATGGCAAACATTAGAAATATTTTTATATTTAGACATAATATATTTAATGAACATGCACTGTTACAGACAGAAAAAAAACAGTATTCTATGGTCTGTATCAGAACCAGATATCAACAGCATAAACTGTATGATTTCCACATAGATAAAAACACTTACATATGCACAAGAATATACATAGAACTATTATTAATTATTATTATGTCTAATAACACCCTGCAGTGTTAAACTATTATTGTTTAGGTCATCATGTTTCATTAAAAAATTATTTTCATTGTTTATTTACATATGGGCATCTGATATCACCAATATTCTCAAGTTAATGAATGTTATTATTATTATCAATATTAATATCGGCTTGAAACTTTAAATGCAAACAAGCTTTACATGATGCATAATAACCAAAATCAACATTGTAAGATAATTTATATACAAACATACAAATGTGTTCAATAGTGTGTTCAATAGAAGCGTTGAAAGGTTACTTTAACAAATACACTTATACTGAATTTAAACACGCAGGAACATGGTACATATAAAACATGTAAAACAGCAAGCTTATCAGCAAAAGCTCAGAAATCTAAATCTGAATTGTGTTCTGACTATTGAGTTGGATGTATAATGGATGCAAAAGTTAAATAATGTGTAAAGTGCCAAGACCAAGGCAGGAACACAGATGAATAATGAGCTCAGATGAACTGAAAAGCAACATAAGACACGTTTAACTCCAGAAGAGGGCCAGTTGTGACTAATAGCTGGTGAAGCAAGACCCGTATTAAGTATGTATATTCTTTGTAGAAGTTGGAGTGGTACGCCCTGTTAATCAACTGTTAATCAGAAGGTTGCTGGTTCAATCCCCACAGCCACCACCATTGTGTCCTTGAGCAAGGCACTTAACTCCAGGTTGCTCCGGGGGGATTGTCCCTGTAATAACACTGTAAGTCGCTTTGGATAAAAGCGTCTGCCAAATGCATAAATGTAAATGTAAATTTAAGTTGAAGCCAAAGTGTTCACACTGGGCCTTGATGACTTTGGCCAGAGCAGAAGAAGCGCAGTAAAACACATGAACCTTTCCTTTCTTTTCTTCTGACACATTCTGAAAAACCTGTAAAGAATTTGATCTCAAATCAAACATATATGCTAACAAAATGACTGGGTGAATTACTAAAAATAAATACAAATAAATATATAAATAGTATCAGTACTGGTAAACCCAAAAGGAATGAAGCAAATATAAACCACTAATACAAAGGGATAAATGTAAAATAGAATTGAATAAAATAGAATTGTATAGAATAGAGCAGAATAGAAAATAATAGAATAGAAGAAAAAAATAAAACATAACAGAAGAGAAGAGAATAGACAGGTCAGGACAGGACTGAACAAATGGAATAAAATAGAACAGAATAATAGATAAGAATAAAATAGAATAGGACACAATAGAATAGAACAGAAGAAAATGTAATAGAACAAAACATAACAGAATAGAATAGAATAGAATAGGACACAATAGAATAGAACAGAAGAAAATGTAATAGAAATGATTTCTTTATATAAAAGTGGATTACTTTTAGGCTGCCTTTGCTCTTTTGGACCTTCAAAGTTTTTGTACCCATTTACTTGCATTGAATGGACCTACAGAGCAAAAATATTCTTCTAAAAATTCTTCATTTTTGTTCAGCTGAAGAAAGAAAGTCATACACATCTGGGTGTAGATTTAGGTAGGGATGGTAGGGACATGTCCCTATAAACTTTCAGAAAATCAGAAATGTCCCGACCAACATTTGGGCAATTTTACCACACAGGAAATATTTTAACATTAAACTATGTTTTTATTTAAATATATTGACTCTCAAAGTACGGGCGGCACGGTGGTGCAGCGGTTAGCACTGTCGCCTCACAGCAAGAAGGTCGTGGGTTCAAACCCTGGTTGCCCCGGCCTTTCTGTGTGGAGTTTGCATGTTCTCCCCGTGTCTGCGTGGGTTCTCTCCGGGTACTCCGGCTTCCTCCCACCATCCAAAAAGACATGCAGGCTAGGTTAATTGGTGTCTCTAACATGGTGTCTCTAAAAAAATTGCCGTGGATGTGGATGTGGATGTGGAGGTGAGTGTGAGTGTATGTCTGTCTATGTGTGGCCCTGCGATGGACTGGTGACCTGTCCAGGGTGTCCCCCGCCTTTCGCCCAATGTTAGCTGGGATAGGCTCCAGCCCCCTGCGACCCTGTACACAGGATAAGTGGTTGATGATGGGTGGATGGATGGACTCTCAAAGTTTCTTAGTGTAATTATTCATGTGTGAATTATTGTCCTCTTCTGAAGCTACATATAAAAGGCATTGTCATGTGGCATCTGGAAATTTTCTCAGCGCTGTTCACAGTGCTCCAATCAGTTTTTTTGTGATTATTGCGTGAAGATATTTTATAAAGCATTTTCTGGAGATAACATGAGCAGATTTCCATCGAACCATTGAAATTAATAGATTTAAACAAGCATACTCTACGTGTACAAATGTTCCCAAAAATAATGTCCTGGGCTTGCATACAGCCCAATTAATGGAGGATTCTGTTTTAGTCCGTAAGTGCATTATTGAGCATATAACACCTTTGAATATGAATGAAAGACTTTTTTTTTAATACCAAAATTTTGAAAATCATCCTCCATGTCCCTACCAACTTTCAAACCAAACCTACACCCCTGCATCCAGGATGACATGAGGGTGAGTAACTGACGAGAGAATTTTCATTTTTGGGTGAGCTATTACATTAATACATTCAAATACATAGTCCTCTTTATATTTTACAAAGTGGGGACCTTGCAAGGGCATCATGACTTTTGACGTCCTTGGCAAAAAAGAAAAAACTGCACTAGGCAACACCACAGGACAGGTACTAGGATACATTTTGACATTTAAGTTGGGCAATTTCTTTGTCTGACAGTGGGGTTCCCACTTGGTCGTTTCACCATTCGACTGGGGGGCACAAGGAAAATCTAGGGGGGGCAGACCCTTAGACCCGGCCTGTGAAATGTGTGTGTGAACAAACTCTTAACAATGCAATAATTGTGGTTTGAGTCATTTTTCGATATGAGCCAATGGAGCTGACACAGAGCAATGAATTCTATTGACAAAAACAGGGTTTTGGGAAAGAAGAACTATTCACATCCACGAATAGGATAGGATAAAATATTCAACACGATTTCACCGGTAATTGGTGTGTTAGTTCAAAAATGAGTTCAAAGACACTTTCTTCACGGAAGGACTGATACAAATGTTCTATAGACGTTTCATTATCATAAAAGACACTTCGCAGCTCTAAAGTTGTAATGAAAAACAAACACTGATATTTAAAGACATTTATTCACTGTAACACTGATAGAAGGGCTAATCCAGAGTCTGAGAAGCTGCATTGGGACCGACAGATGGCAAAATACAGCTGAGTATTACAGCTGCAGTGGAACATTTCACAAAAACATCTCACAGTGACTTCATTCAAGGAAAATGAGACCTGACAAAGCAGTGGAAACAATTAAACAACAATAAGAACTAAGTTGAGACATGCACAAATGCTGCCCAATGAAGAACCTTTATATGAATTCATGCTAATTCTTTGAATGTGAGACTGTAGGATAGTAGGTGTCATCTCTGTCACTCCAGCCTGATCCGTTTCACGTGGTGAGAGGGGCGGGTCCAGAGCAAACGCTGTGGGGGAAGAGGGGCGGGACTCTGGGATGTATTCCATACAATATTTCTCGATGTACGGCCCAGCAATATTCCACACCTGAATGCACCAGATAAAAACAGGGCGAGAACACTGGTTGAATGTCAAATGTTCTCAAGAAGAAACATAGATATGGAACATAAAACAGTACACTTTTGTATGCATGTTCTATATAATCAATGTATATAATTAAACTGTATGTAACATGTAATATACATACAGTATAAAACTATAATGTAGCCTATAACATATCTGTATGAGCACATAACTTATGTATGCAAGTCTAAGGGATTTTTTTGCTCGCATTATGGTCCGCCAGGTGACAAATCGTAAGTCTGATCGCTTTGAAGAGTAATAGCACACCTTTCTTAAAAAAGCTGCATGATTAAAAGTATCATTCATGTGCGTGACTATTAATAGTGATGCTTGCCTTCTGGTCAACGAGAAGCCGATGTACAGCTTCAATATCTGGAGCCATGAACCTGTCTTTAATCCAGGGCCTGGGGATCAGATAATGAAATGCCGACAGAGAGAAAAGACAAGAAGGAAGAGGCAGATGAGAGAAGGTTTGACAAATTATTAACCAAGATGTTCGATATTTTGGGTTTTTTGGGGTTAGTTTAACACAGTTCGACCTACTTGACTGTACTGCGCACAAGGTCGTACACTTTCTCCAATGGGGTTGTTGTACGAAGGGGGCGTAGAAACTCAATACCCTGACAGGCAGCTAACAGCTCAATAGCCAGCACTGTCAGCAAACAAAAAACAGACATATACAACTTTGTTCTCACCCAAAATCACAGGCATTTTAAATGTTTTATCTCTATTTGGTGGTTCATAGGCTAACACAATCACACACAAAATTTCCGAAAATGAGCTACTCTTAAAGGAATATTCCGGGTTCAACTAAGCTCAATCGACAGCATTTTTGGCATAATATTGATTACTACAAATATACATTTTGACTGGTCTCTCCTTTTCTTTAAAAAGATGAAAAATCTCCAGTGAGGCACTTACATTATATGAACCACATTTTCCGTGCGTATGAAAGGAGCATATCCCATTTAACAAGAACGCAGTTCTATTCTTCTAATTCATTGCATACAGTCCATTTACACTACCAACGTCTTATGAATGTGCTGTCTTTGTTTATATTGCTGGTGCTGGACAGTGAATGGACTGTACAGGACGGAGACAGTGACAGAGAAGAACCTCCTTTGACCCGATTAGCGCCTTGCGCATGCAATTTCGCCAAACCCACTTGCACCTAGACTCAGCGCATGCATGCATGAAAATACCAAAACTTCATGGCCCATTGACTTTGTGCTTATTACTTCAAGGGGACCTATTATTCAAAATGCACTTTTACATGGTGTTTGTACATAAATGTGAGTCAGCAATGTGCGTACACAACCACAACCATTTCTTATATTTCTATTAATCAAAAAGAGTGTGTCAAATTGAATGTTTTCATTTCTGCTCTAAAGTGACATCACGTTAGAGCAGGCCTCGCCCACGACTGGTGACGGACCACCCTATTATAACAGATCCTCCCCTGAGTGATCTAAACACAGTCCGCCATTTTTTTCCACGCTGGAGCATAATAATGTCTCAGCTTCGTAAGCATCATAAGTGTTCTGTTGTTGGCTGTAAAAGTGAACATAAGAGTCTTCATGTACTCCCGGCATCAGAGCCACTGAAGACGCAGTGGACAAGTTTGGTTTTTGAAGGAAATGTGCCTCAAAACATACAAAAATGTGTGTGTGTTTATGCAAATCATTTTACACTGGAGTGCTTTGTGAATGAGTGTCAATATAAAACAGGATTTACCAAATGTTTTATTCTCCAGCATGGATCAGAAACAACTGTTCGTGTTCCAGCTTTATATCCTGACGATGTAAGAATCACACTTTATATTTTGTGAATGTTTGCAAATCGCCTTTCCGAATGTGCTTGTTAGCTGATTCCATGGTTAATGCAGTTATCCACTTCTCTGATTGTATTCATGGAGACCAGAGCTATGTTGTGGGCGGGGAGAAGCAGCTCATTTGCATTTAAAGAGACACATACGAAAACAGCGTGTTTTTGATTCCACCCAAAAAGAGGCATTTACAACAAGGTATAATAAAGAATTTGAGCTGAAACTTCACAGACACATTCTGGGGACACCTGAGACTTATATTACATCTTGTAAAAAGGGACATAATAGGCCTCCTTTAAGGCAATGCCCTGTGCATAACGCTTGCGCTCTTAAAATAGGGACCTTAAAATAATTACATTAAAGTAACCAATTGCTTTGTAATCAGATTACACCCAGCACTGTTTATTATATGCTATTATTTCAGGAGCTCAGGTTTTCTGTCATGACTAAAATAAAAAACTGTGAAAATTAACACTGTCAGCATCTTTGTGCGTTGTCGAAGCTTGCTCCTGTCGTTAACTGTGCCAAAACAGTTTTACAAAGTGGTCGTAGTGTGCAACATGTCCGTATAGGCTTGTGTACAAAAGAGAATGCTTTGAAAGCTGCCCACTCGACCATGCGCAACATGAAATGGCACACGCAAAAGCGAAGTGTAACTTCGGTAGCTCGCAAATGGTGAAACAGTAGTGGTAATAATTCTCGCATTACGAATAAATACGCCAGAAATGACTTTGGTTTGGTTATATTTAAACATCATAACGCTCCTCCATTAGAGGTTGCCATAAAATTATAAATTTTTGCATAAAAGGTTGATATCAGGTTTTGGACCTTGTTCCACATGCTCCACCACTCTGAGTGCTTTGCGAGCGGCCCAGCCTCCCATAGACACGTGGTCTTCTGTAGCCGCACTAGTAGACAGGGAGTCGATAGAGGAGGGGTGGCAAAGTACTTTGTTCTCTGAAACTGAAGAGAGAAATGTGTTTGAGTTAATAGTCAACATGACTTCAGTATTCAGGACAGCAGTCAAAATTTAATCAAACTGTCTTTTATTTGTTTTAGGAAAAGCAAAACTTTCATAAACTTTGACACTGACCAAGAGACGCCGCAGTGCAGTGTGCAATCATGAATCCAGAGTTCAGGCCTCCTTCATTGACCAGGAACGCAGGCAACTCGCTGAGAGAGGGATTACAGAGACGTTCAATACGTCTCTCACTGATTGAGGCCAACTCATGCACTCCTATTGCCAAATAATCCAGAGCCTATGAATGGGAGAAGAGAGAAAGAGTGCAGAAGTCATCAGAAGGATGATACTGTTGGTGACACACTTTGCTAGATAAATGTTCTTGTTGTTTTCTGTTTTTGAACGGTGAAATACCTTTGCTGGATATTCTCCGTGGAAGTTTCCGCCAGATATGGTCTCACCTCTCTCTGCGAATACCATCTAACTCAAAGTTAAGGCCAAATGCACAGAGCAGAAGATGAAGATGTTCAACAGGTCAAAATGGAAAGTTCTACTTGCTGAAAAGAACAGCATATGTGGTTCCACTGTCCCTGCCAGATTTACCCCCAAGATTTGCTGGTGAAAAGCAGGGCTGTGCTCAAGGGCGTAGATTTGGCTTGAACATTGTTGGGTTGCAGTGTGAAGCATTTACCCATGTTTCCATTGATCATGGTATAAATAATGCGGTGGTTGTCCTTGCTTGTTTTGATTATTGTGGGTTACCTCCCTCCCATTCCGCCCAGATGCTATGCCCAAGGCTGTGCTAATTTCACCAGTTACAACATCACCAAACCATTGGCGCCAATGGTCTCAACAATCAATTTAAGCTTACAATGCTTTTGGGAAATGCACCCCTGGACCAGCAAGGAAATTCATCTGTTAAATAGGTAATTTAAACAGGGCGTCTTATGGCAATATGCTACAAAAGCAAGCTTTAAAAGAAGACATGTTGCAAACTCAATAAAGGATACAGGATTATCTGTGGCGCTGTTGATTTCTGTATTAATGATTTTCTTGACAAACTCTATTGTGTCATTGACGATTCCATGGACCTGTGAAATTAAAGTCAAACACTGAATTCAAATTCGTATAAAATTTTATTTTGACAACCCATTTTCAGATTTGTTTGGAATTTCCAAGAACGGCCAGCCTAATGTTACCTGTGGACAACAGCGCATGGTGTAGGCATCTTGAACCCGGTCGCAAAACCGATGGCTCTCTGCAAAGATCGAAAAAGTAAAAGTATTTACAACCAAATGGTTGAACATAAGCTTTAGTGGGGTATATGAACACTGTGGATTCACCTGCAATTTCAGATGGGTGGTGATCAGAATCCAAAAGGGAGCGGAACCGCAGGGCCACCTCTTTCTGTCCTGGATGAGGACGTAGTTCATGGATATCTGTGGGAAATGTATTGTTTTTTTCATTAAAATTTGTTCCAGTAGTTGATGAAATGGAATGACAAGGATAAATGTCAGAGGACAACTAAATTCTTTATATGTACAACAGTAATACAGAAATCTGTTTATAAGTCATGTTTTGTCTTTATGCATATGGAAAATGAAGGGGAAAAAAAATCTGGACAAAATACTGTAAATTTGAAACATTCTGTCAATATTTATCTTATTCAGCCCCACCCCTTTTCTGTGCTCTGCTCTTCCGAATTTTGTCATCTAACTTCCTGTTTGTATTGAACAACTGAGAAGAATCAATCAAAATGGATTATGTGTGGGAGCACATAAAGTATTTTTAGCAAGAGTTGATAGTGAGTTTACCACATGAAAATGCTTGTGAGGTGTTTTATCTGTCACTCAAATGTTCATTTTTTCCGACACCCGCAGAGGTAAATTGGACCTGCACATTCAGACAGTTATGACACACTGCACTGTTTCATAATACAAGCGTTTAATTGTTATACGTGTAATTCTGCTTAATTTTTAGGTTTCAATTTAGGTTAATAATTGTGTAGTTGATATGAAGTTGACCATTAAACAATTGTACTTTTTAAAATCAATTTGTCACCATACATTTTTAGAGGCTTAAATGTGATTAAAATAGTTGTATATTGAATATAAAATAAAACATACACTTTAACATGTGTATGTGTGTGTGTGTGTAGAAATATACAGTAGTTGCACCCCTCCCCTATCCCGGTTTAATGCTCACCTTAACTATAATGCCATTGGTGAATGACATGAGAAGATGGCCACAGGTGTCGCACAGAGATATTTTTAATGACTTTGTGTTGTCTCTTAGAGTTTCATGAGTACAAAGCATATCAGTGCGTCCACAGTGTGAAGTAGAATCTTGTATATTTATGAATGAAGTACTCTTGTTTTAAAGTCTCCCCGTGCTGCTTCCAGTTGTTATGACATCCCCTGAACACTTTAAAATACTCATGAAACCTTTTGACAACTCTATAACCTGTGAATCCACTTCGCTAGCTAATTACACTTTGACATCAACACCATAGATATCTATATAGAACCGCTAGAACGGAAGTTCAGAGACAAAATTTTCAAGATGGCTGCATGCTAGTTTCTCTGGCGCATAAGGTGAGTGGCTCTTCAGT